>NC_031469.1:1632582-1726915 GCF_000006565.2 Toxoplasma gondii ME49
CGGCCCTGTGTCGACAGACCTGCAAGCATGCGAAGTCGGCTTGTGTTTGTGTATGTCTCAGACCTTCTTTGGAACATCCAGGCGAGCTGTGTGAGTCTCCTCGTTTCCTCGTTCTCTGGCGTGATCGCGGCGTCTCTCTCTCACATCCAGGCGGACAACTTAAAGAAAGCTGCTTTGCTTCCGGAGAGCCAAGGGAGAAAACGAGACGGTCCGAACTCAAACATCGTCGCGCTTCGGCGAAGCCTGAGACATGGCATGTGCGTTGCGAGTCTCTTCCTCACGGCGCCTCTCTGTCGATTCGTTTGGGACAAGCTCGCACAAGTAAGAAAATGTCAGGAAACTCGCGTCTTCCCTTTCTACTTCGTGGACCCACACTGCGGAGCGTCGTGGCGCGCCTCGGCCGTCGTCTCCCGCCTTCTTGCGCCCACTCGGCCGGCTTTTTTTACATCCGTTCAAGCCCTCTCAACGAGATGGTGTACCTCTCTGGTTTGCTCTCTACTTTTTTCTCTCGTTTCCTCTCTCGTTTCCTCTTTCCTTCCTTCTCTCGTTTCCTCTTTCCCTTCCTTCTCTCGTTTCCTCTTTCCTTCCTTCTCTCGTTTCCTCTTTCCTTCCTTCTCTCGTTTCCTCTTTCCTTCCTTCTCTCGTTTCCTCTTTCCTTCCTTCTCTCGTTTCCTCTTTCCTTCCTTCTCTCGTTTCCTCTTTCCTTCCTTCTCTCGTTTCCTCTTTCCTTCCTTCTCTCGTTTCCTCTTTCCCTTCCTTCTCTCGTTTCCTCTTTCCTTCCTTCTCTCGTTTCCTCTTTCCTTCCTTCTCTCGTTTCCTCTTTCCTTCCCTCTCTCGTTTCCTCTCTCCTCACGGCTTTCGTCTTCGCCACTCGTTCTTCTGTTTAACCGCTCGCTGTTCCGATCTCTTTCGAACTTCTCGCTCCCGTCTCGCCTCTCCAGACACAGGATGCCTTTCTCTCTGCTTTGCGTCTCGTTCACTTGCTTCCGCCTCCTTGTCTTCCGTCCCTCTCTTTCGCGTCTCTGCTGTTTTCTCTCTGAAGGCAGTGATTTGCAAGTTCCATGGGGCACTGGAGCAGCTCAAGGCGCTCACGCCGGTCGCTGCCGAGGCTCTCCTGCGAGACGCCGAAGCCCTCCACGCTGCTCTCCTCGACCTTCCTGCACAAACGTTTCTCGAAGGAGCCGACGCTGGGAAAAACACCAAACGAAAACTGAGAATGCCTGCAGGTAACCCATTCGAAAAGCGGAAGAGAATTCTCGATTTACTGTGTTCACGTGTACACCTACAGTATTTGCAAAGATGCATTTAGCTACATATATATATATATATATATATATATATATATATATTTATTTATGCACATATATATATATGCATATATAAATAAATAAATATATATATATATGCATATATAAATATATATATATATATATGTAGCGGTAGGTATCCTGGGCAAAGTAGTATTCCTCAATGTACGTGTGGAGGAGAAAACGTGGCTGGCATCTGGTTTGTGCCTGCGTATCTGCAAAAATGCCCCGACTGATAGAAGAGGACCTGAGTCGCGTAGCAGAAAATAAAAAGAATTGCGAAGTGTGCAGACTCGTCAGGAAGGGAAGACGTCGTCAGTCCTTCTTCCATTTTCACACAATTTATTCTTATAAAGAAGTCTCTATAAATATATGTGTATCTTTTTGTATATCTATCTATCTATCTATATATATATATATATATATGTGTATGTATGTGTATATGTATATATCTGTGGTGTACGGTGGTGTTTTGGATCGTTTTTTGCACGTTGGTTTTCCCCTGGGGACTCTTTGTGTCCGGCGTTTCGTTTTGGTGGAGAAAGCGTCGTTTGTCTTTCGTTACCGACTTGCGCTTCAAAAAAAATCTTGTTTTTACAGGGTACGAGAAATTCGTTTCTCGAGAGATGGAGCGTGCAGAAGCTGCTCTGCGCGTTGCCGCCTTCCCGCCGGAGGACGGCGCAGCGCCCATGGCTTTTGCAGGTAGGCTTGAAGAAGAGATTCGCGGGGAAAGTCCAGTCAAGGAAACCTGAGGGCCAGCGCAGAGAAAGCAGAGTCCATACGAGAGGGAGAACTCTGAGGAAAGCAGAGAACAGAAGGAGGCAAAGAGCAGAGGAGAGGCAGAGAAAGCCGAGGGGAGAGGGAGACGAGCGAAGTGAGAAGGGAGGTTTTGTTTTCCTTCATCATACGCCGCAGACAGACACGAGAGAACGGTGAAGATTACTGAAGGGAAAGAGAAGGTTAAGGCGACTAAGGCAGGCACACTTTGGGAGGCGGTGTTCGCGCAGAACCGGAAAACAGATGCGCGTACGCAAGAGAAATAGGGCATTGCGTTTTCGTTCTCGTGTAGGTGCGTCTTCTCTGCTTGGGAGAGCTTCTTCATCAACGGCGAAGGCAGAGAATACTGTGCTCCTCCCAATGAAAGAAGCAAAGATTTTTGCCGCTGCTTCGCCTGCTCAGGCGTCGTCTTCTTCACCCTCTTTTTAATCGTCGCATATGCCTCGTCTTTCTCTTGTCTTAACGTTCGTCCTCGTCTTTCTGTTCGTCTTGTAAATCTCGTTCTTGGCGTTTTGTGCGCTTCCCCGGATGGGGGATAGAAAGGAGGGAAGGCCGCAGGCGGATGCTCGACTGACCTGAGTCTGAGAGATCTGGCGAGTAGTCGTTCTTTTTCGATGGCTCTCTTCCTGAAGTCCTTGCACAGAGTTAGTGACAGCATTTTTTTCTCCATCTGTTTTTCTCTCGGAACACCCGAGGAGACGCCGAGGACAAAACAGCGATTTCACATGTATTTGATGGTGAGAGACGAAACGCCTGTGACGCATGTATCTCATTTATGCATCCCTACCTATGTCTCGAATATACTTCGATAAAGATTCGTATTCCTAAATCGGCACACAATATATTCATGCATGCGCATGGATGTTTAAGTCCCTGCATGCCCTCAAAGTGATAGGTAGCTCTGTGGCCCGAGATGGGGATGTAGATGCGCATCTAGGTCCATCTAAGGTATACGCAAACACACATGTCTCTGCTGCCTAGCGGTAGTCTCTATTCGGAGTAGACGGATCGTCTGCTGTTGTCTGTTGCTGTCGAACGCTGAGGTCCTCCCAGAGGGAAGGAAGGTTCTTCAAAAAGTGAAATATGTGTCTGCAGTCTCACCCACGAAGGCAGAAAAGCCGCTTTCTCTGTGAGTGAGGCTGGCTGTTTCTCCTTTTCCTCGAAAGGGTGACTCTGTGCTTTACTCTGGAGCTGCCATGCTCTCTCCCTCGCACTGAGTCAGACTCACAGGTCTTCACTCTCTCTCTCGCTGTCTGAACTTGAGATGACAGAGAACACAGTGTGTTCGCACAAGTTTAGCGAAATTGCCCAGGACATCGTTCCTGGCTGTCGCCTGGCACCGCCGAAGGTGTGGAGTCTGTTTGCATGCGCTAAAAGTCCTCCAGAAACTGCGTTCGGGACTCTTTTTTGAGGCGTTTTCCAGAGTGCGTGCATCGCTTTTTCTGGACGAAGTCGAGACCCCGGCACTCTCCGGAGATCCACCGCGTTCGAAGCCGCCTCGTTCTCGCGGCCCAAGAAAGTAACTTCTCCAACTAGAGTTCAACGCTAGCAAATGCGCAAAATGCTTCGGAAGTACATCTAACCGCTGCAGGGATGCCGATGTCGTTCGGGCATCCCCACTGACAATTTTAACATCGACCGGCTAAGTCGGGTGTCTCCCGCGCTCCTGAGCACCAGAACAATCTACTTGGTATTTCTCTGTCGGACTTGACACTTTCGGGCATTGCATGTGGAGCGAAGAGGTCGTCTCTCCAGTAGGGGGGTCTGGCTCTACGCAGGTCTTCAACCTGTCGACAACGAGGAACGCACTGGGTAAAGGCAGGGTGCATGCGACCGACTGTAGCTGACAAGTTCCAGGCGGACGCGCGCTGTTCTCTGCTGTGCTCTCTGCCTCGACGTATCCAGAAATGCAGACACGGTTCCTCTTTTGAGCGGAAAACGACGAACGGCAATGTGCAGAGGTGTGGGGAGCCGCGGTTGCTTCCATGCACTCATTGGGGCGGTTCGAGTCAAAAGAAAAAGTCGAAAAACTGCGTGTGTCTCCCTCTTGCTGAAAAGCGAAAGTCGCTCCACGAGAGAGACACTGATTCTCCACACGAGCGTATGACTTGCGTTCAGTCTGGAGGAAGCTTTCGCGCATCTTTTCCAGACAACACATCGGGGTTTGCGAAGTTCGGTTATCGCGAAATCCCTTCGTTGCCGTCAGGGCGAGTACGTCGGGAAGCGGTACGGCAGCGCGTCTGTTGGATGAAAGAAAAACGTTGTGCCGATGCTGGAAAAAAACACAAAACACCGAGTCACCGCTCGACTCTCTCTCCAGCTTCACAAAGTTCTTCAATGCATCACCTCCCAAGCTTCTCACGAATCCTCACCGAGGCATGCACGCACCATCTCATACACACAGGATGCATACACACACACATACGCATTCAATTGTACATGTCTACATATATATATATATATATATATGAATTAAACAAGTACCTCGTATGCATTCATATATACATATATATATATATATAAATATATATATCCCTATTAAAACAGAACACATATACATATACATACATATGGACGTCTATTCATACGAGCATTCCTAGAGCGTATGCCCATGTCAACGTGTAGGCCTCCTCCAGATGCATATGCATGTATGGATGTAGTAGCGCAGAAGAGTTGCATACGCGAGCTTCCAAGTTTGTGGAGTTGCCGGGCAGCCTGCATTTGCCTCACTGCTGCGTTTCTTGCTTGTTCAATTTCCTTTGAGCGACTCTGTCGCTTACCTGACGAGGTGACACACGCCCAGAGCGCCCACCACCATATGAAGGTTGCCGTACGTCAGCGCGATCTGTAGAAGAAAATTCAGCGGCATGCATATGCAAACAGAAACACACAGCGACCGGAATGCGTCCCACTTCCTGCACTCTTACATCTGTACATACATATACATATATACATATACATATATATACATATATATACATATATATATATATATATACATATATATATATATATATACGTATATACATATATATACATATATATACATATATATATATATACGTATATACATATATATATATATATATATTTGTACTCCTAACAACGTCCTACACGGTCGCGCATGCACACAAATGCATGCACATACATATACACGTATACATATATATATATATATATATATGTATATATATACATCCGTAGTCCGAGTTTCTCGCTTGTGCTTTGCCTAGAGAGACGTGGTAGTCTTTGCTTTCTTTGCAAGAGTGTTTCTTGCCTACGTTGATCCAGATGGCGGCGAGGGCGACGGCAGCGAGGCGAGCTGCGAAGAGGAGAGAGAAGACAGGACCGACATTTTTGTGCCCGAACAAGTCGCTGGTGACCGAGGGGAAGAGCGAGAAGATTCCTCCGTGACACACGTGGACCAATGCGAGGCTGCGAAAAAAGAAAAAGTCCATCGGAGAGAACAGACAGTGGCGCACCCCCGGCGCGGGAGAACGAGAAAAAGTCTGTGAAAGAAAACGTGTGTGAAAGGCTGGAGAGGAGCAACGCGAAACGGGCGAGCAAGAAAAACACAAAAAACAACATACGAGAGAAGGTGGACGCTCGAAACAAGCAGGCAAGAGTCGCCGGCACCGCGAGACCGGGGGGAGGCGAGAGACTAGAGGCCTCCTCGGTGAGAACACAGTTCTGGAGACGCAAGTACGCATCTCCACAGTTCCCCAGGAACCTCGGACAAGCCGCAAGGCATTCGACGCAGGCAGAAACGGAAGCCAAACACTGAGGAACGAAATCCCGCAAAAATGCAGAAGAAAAGAAAAAAGTCGCAAAACAGATCTGTCTGCCTTACCATGCAGCGTACAGTTGCGGCGACTGAAGGGCGTAGGTAGAAAGAGCGAAGAGGCAGGGGGCTGTGAGGGCGTTCATCACGACCTGAGAAATCCAAATGTTCAAAAACAAATGCATGCAAGCGTATGAGAAACGTCAAAACCCGAGCTACATAGAAGGTCGACCAAGTGCGGAGATGCGCGGAAACAAGAAACAGGAAACTCCGCAAAGCACCCAACACCTTGGGCAAGGTTTCTATGAACCGAATTGGCAGTTAAACTTATGTATAGTTGGATGCATTCAGACACAAGTGCTCATACACACAGATACCTACATCCACAGATGCACTATAAATAAATAGATGAAAGAACATACGCAGGCGTATATCCACGTCCATAACGATGTACGTACACATATATATATATATATATATATATATATATATATATATATATGTATTTGTATACAAGCACCTACGCCTTCACAAATAAGTCTGTATGTACATTGAGGTATATATATATATATAAATGAAAGTGCATATGCAAATGGAAATAAATGGACAGTACGAAACGCTACAAAGTACAGATATATATATATATACAGTGAATGGAAGTAATGTGTGTGTGTTTACCGTGCTCCGCATATATCCAATTCCGCCTCCGATGTATCCCCACAGAAGGCGTCCGAAGCAGCAGAGTGCGCCGAGAAGGCCGCCTAGACAGCTGAGAAAGAAGTCGTTTGCGAAGCTCCACGAGGACCCAGTGAGGCTCCAGGCGTCAGCAGCTGCATGAAGCGCCCGAGGGTCCGGACGCGAAGCCGAGGCGAGGGCGCGCGGGACTCGGCGCACGACCGACGCGAAGAGCGAGTCCAGAGGCGCTGGCGCAGCGGCTGAGGCGGCGAGGGAAGCCTCCGGATAGAGCGGCAGGACTTTCCAGAACAGCTGGACGAAGAAGAGCGACTGCCAGGAAAGCAACAACATCAGAAAGAGTCGCCAAAACGAGGGAGAACTGCACATGTCCTGGGGCGTGAGGACCAGCGAGGCGAACACCTGCGACGCCGAGCAGGACGAGGACCGACCTGCCGACGCACGCGAAGCGCCTGAGAAGAAGCCGCGCATGCAGACGAAGAAAACAGGGGGAAAAAGCGAGTGAAGAAAGAGAAAAAGCGTACACTCCGCTTGCACGGACAGTTCGAGTTGGCGGCGGGACTTTGCTGGGATGCTGCCAGGCGAACGGATTGAGCCTCTGCCTCTCGATGGTTCTGTCGTATGGCCTGACGGCTCCAGCCCCGCGTCTCGGTGAATATGAGGAACGACTAAGGGATCCGGCGCTGGTTTGCAAACGCCGTTCATCGCCATCTATTTCAGAGACTTTTGAACAGTGTGTTTGACACATGACGAATCTCCTGTCCGGTTCTTGCGATTCTCCTTCTCGCCTTCGTCTCTGCTCTCGCCGCTGCTTCGCCCTCTGTCGATCTCCTTTTCCCCAGCTCTCCTGCGTCTGCGCGTTTCGCATTTCCTTTTTCGTCCTCGACAATCCGTTCAGGAGAACGCGTTTCTCTCTCACACACGTGCTCTCTCGCTTCTACGTTCCTGAGGTCTTTGCGAATCTGTGTTTTTTTCTCGCCGAGTGACCGTGGACCCAAATCGGCCTTCCTGCCGTTAAATTCCATCACCTCTTCCTTGGCATTTTACCTTGGGGGTCTTCGTAGAGCAGCTTCTGGCGCTCTGCTGCATCCGCCGCCGCTTCGTCCGCCGCGCTTGTGCGCTCGGGATCGACGAGGAGCAGAACGCCGAGGAGCTGGAAAAATGCAAAAAAAGAGAGAAAAAAGAGAGGAGGGAGAGCGGGTGAAGCGGACGCCGGAGACAACCCAAGGGGAACAGGGAATAACACAATCATTGAGGGGAGAACGCGACGTCCGCGGCAGCGAAAGACGCACATTGAGAGCAGGAAGCCACGAGGTGAGGGAGATGAAGAGACACGAACGTGAGAGGCCGAAGAGCGACAGGAAAGAAAAAAAACGCGAGCAACGCGAGAGATAAAACATACACACGTCGGGAAGTGGAGGCCATTAGACGAGAGGCGAGTGACGAGCGGTGGCTTGAAAGCCTGAAATGGAAAGGGGAATGGACACCAGCGGTGTCGCGGAACGCGTACAAACGCGATCGCCGTGCGTTTCGCCTCACCTGGATGCATGCAAAGACTCCCGCCATGACGAAGAAGAGAGCAGGCAGGCGGTCGAGGACAGCCTGGTCCGTGAG
Organism: Toxoplasma gondii ME49; assembly: GCF_000006565.2. Classification (NCBI taxonomy): domain Eukaryota; phylum Apicomplexa; class Conoidasida; order Eucoccidiorida; family Sarcocystidae; genus Toxoplasma; species Toxoplasma gondii. The sequence continues at coordinate 1,640,755 of NC_031469.1, forward strand.
GAACCTCTCGCCACCTGCAGGCAGCGAAGACAGCACGGAGTCGAAGAGGAACGCAACAAACAGTAAACGAAAAGAAGACGAAAATCGTGCAGGACGGCTCGCCGAGAGAGAGACTCACAAACAATGGGTGGCTTCAGTCGTCTGGACAGAAAGACGGAAAACGCAGACACGGAAGTTCGCAGACAGAAGCGACCGGCCATCTCGCGGATCGACGGCGAACGGGCGTGGAGAACGAGGCAATCGAGTGAGGAGCGTGCGAGACCGAGGAAACGAACGCCAAACAAAACCGACAGAGGAGAGACCAGACGAGACGGCCAAGCGAGAACGGGGAGAAACCGAGCAACAGCGACAAGAGAGAGAACAAGAAAAGACAAGACGGATCTAGAATGAGGAGCAAGAACAAGAGCGAAAGGGGAGAGAAGAAGAATGAGGAGAGAGAACAAGAGCGAAAGGAGACAGAAGAAGAATGAAGAGAGAGCACAAGAGCGAAAGGAGAGAGAAGAAGAATGAGGAGAGAGAACAAGAGCGACAGGAGAGAAGAAGAATGAGGAGAGAGAAGCAGAATGAGGAGAGAGAACAAGAGCGAAAGGAGAGAGAAGAAGAATGAGAGAGAACAAGAGCGAAAGGAGAGAGACGAAGAATGAGGAGAGAGAACAAGAGCGAAAGGAGAGAGAAGACGTTTGCGAGAAGAGCAACTTACCCGGAGAGGGGAGAGGCGCGGCGCGTTTCCCATTGAGGCTCGAAAGGCGAGAGGCAGAGGCGGTGTCAGACGCGACACCCGAGAGGTAAGGCAGGAGCGGTGCGGGGATCAGAGAGAGGAAGACCTCCGGAGGCTGGTGGAGAAAGAAACTCTGGAACGGGCAGAGGATACAGACGCTGAGGCCGCGCGCGAAGAACAGCAGCCCACTCACCTGCACGGCAGAGACAGAAACAACGAGAGATACAGGTCCTTTTCCGGGAGACTTCTGAACGCTCTGCGTGAGTCGCGCGAGCACAGAGCTCCTCGCGTCTTGGAAAGACAGGGGAGGACGAAGAGCAACAATTTCGCTTTGCTGCGGAGGAGACGCAACGCACCGCGCCCAGCGAACAGAAGGGAGAAGAGAGAATCCACGGTGCCGCGAAGGAGACGAAGAGCGTCGGACCGTCTCGCTCACACCGGAAAGGCAGGAGCTAAGCAGGACGCACTGCGGGCAATAAGAAACGACCCGCTCGCTGGCGCCGAACGGAGCAGAGCGAGAAACGCGGAAATGGAGGGAGAGAGCAGAGCGCCGAGCAACGCAGATCGCCAGCCGGGAAAGACAAGAGCCGCCTTCCTCAGGAAGGAAAGCACACAAACTGTGGCCGAGGCAAACAAGCGAAGGCGCGCCTCTGGAGCATCGTCGAGAGAGCTAAGGCTTCTGTCGCTGAGCAGGCAGAAAACGAGAGAGGGCGTTTTCGATGGAATGCAAAGGAAGTCCTGCTCACCCATCCTTTGTCTTCTGCAGGTGACAGTTTCAGCGTCGCAGCGAGAGGCACTGGGTACGCCACACCGCACCCGAGCGCCGTCACGACTCCGTATGCGATGAGAAAGAGCGAGAGGTCGTGTGTACAGACACCGCAGAGCGCCAGGCCCAGCGTCATCCATGCACTTCCCAAAAAGGCTGTTCTGAAAGCAAAAAAAGAGTAAATGCATTCACACCACAAGCAAATCGAAACTAAGAACCTCCATGCAAATATATCCATATATACAGATAGATACAGATAGATAGAGAGGTAGATAGATTGCGAGATGTTGTGTATGCACATATGCATTCACATATATATATGTATATATATGTATGGCGATGTATTGAAAAGTGGATTTCTTTTCCAATTCTTGGCCACGTTGCAGTCTGCAGAAGATAGAAAGAGGGTACATGCTACAGGTGCATGTTTGACCATTTCCGCGCCGTCACGACAGGGAAGCGCTCCGCCTCCCTGCGGTGTCTCTCGAGCCTCGGGGAAAGGCGCTGGATTTTGTGGCGGGATCCGAACTTGTTTTTTTCTAGCGTGCAAGGGTGTGTTCTGACTCGCATGGGATCTGCCCATTATTGCGTTGTTCAAGTGAAGGCATCGAGACGTTTTCTCTCGTTTTCGGCGCACGATTCCTTTACGTATTTGTCTTTCTCCTACTTTTTCGTCCCCGCTTTCTTCTCCAACGTTGTGCCGAGGAAGCCGCCGACGCCCTGGCAGATGATGGCCCATGCGTAGATGCTCAGTCCGTCCTGAAGCAAACGCGACAGAAACTGACGCATGCAGAGCTGAGTCATGTGCTCCTGCCCCAGTCTCCCGGTCTTCAGAGAAATCTCGTTTTTCTGATTTCTGTTTCCGAAGCACCGACGGAGCGCCCAAAAGGCAAACATTCCGTTTTCCTTAGTCTTGGTTCTGGAGTTCAGCTCTCGTGTTCTTCCCGCTGTGTGCTCTGCTGGCCTCTGCTTTGTCTCTTCTCTCACTGTCTTCGATTCCCCTTTCTCGCACAGTCTGTCGTCTTGCTCTTCATCTTTCTCTCTCCTCCTGTCTTCTTTCCTCCTCTTCCCCTTCTCTCGTCTCGCCTTCGGCTTGCCTTGTAGGAGACGGCCGAGGTCGCTTGTGCGTTCCGGATGAAGCCGATCAAGTACGGCAGAAGGTTGCCGATGGTGTGCGAGCCGCCGAGACAGAAGTGGAGCAAACAGGCGCCAAGAATGCACCGAAATCGCAGCCATTTGAGACTCCGCGTCTTCCCCATTTCGCTCTCTGTCAGCATGCAGCGTCGAGAAAAAGCCGGCGACGCCGGGAACGAGGAGAAAGGCGGCCGGCTGAGCGCGGAGGAGCTCGACGAGAGGCCTCGAAGCGCGCAAGAGGAGACAGAGGGAGACGACGACGAAGGTAGAGTCCCAGATGAGGGTGAGACAGAGTGCCGAGGAGACACCGGAGAAGCAGAAGGCTGAGGAGATGCCGGAAAAGCAGAAGGTTGAGGAGATGCCGGAAAAGCAGAAGGCTGAGGAGATGCCGGAAAAGCGGACATGGCGCGACGGGGAGCAGACGCCAAACGCGGCAACGCGCGCGCACGGAGGAGACGAGGGGGAAAGAGTAGAGAGGAATAAAGCGAGCAGGGAGGAGAAGGAGAAAGAGAAGAACAGAGAAAAAACGAGAATGGAGGGGAGAAGAAGAGAGAGTTCTACAGGAGGTAGAGAGGGCCGTAAATATCGCAAGTGTTCATGGTAGACAGACGGAGCGCTTTGAGGGAGAGCAGAGGAGCGAGAGCAGACGCTCAAGGCGTCCTGTCTCTCTTTGGATCAACCTATGGAGGTAAGAAGCGAAGAAAAGCGGAGGAAAGAAAACAAGTGAAGCTGGCTTTTGTCTCCGTGGAGAGCACGGCTCGGTGTCCAGCTCACAGGAGTGGAGCCATTACGTTTGGTGTACCTTGGCGACTCTTTTTCGAGATCTTTTGAAGCGACGAAGACGGAAACACTCAACGAAGAAGGCTAGAGAGGATTCGCGGCGAGGAGAAAGCGCACCTGGTGGACGACGAGCTGCCACTGTACGGCGTAGGAAAGAGCGAGAAGATGCCGGAGCAGAGGGCAGAGAGATTGCAGCGCGGAAGAAAAGAGATTAAAACATGGGAAGAACATCGAGACTGACTGTGAGGCATGCGTCGGCGAGGACGATTCCGTAGACACTCGCGTGTGTGCCGTGTTCTGTCTCGTCTTTCATCCGACGCGGTTCATCGCGCCCGCGCAGACCGCCAGTGAAGGAGACGAGAGGAGAAAGAAGCGACGAACAAACGGACTTCTAGAAAAGACAGGAGCACCCTCGCTTCTGAAGAGTTTCGGATCCTAGTCAACTCTCGACGGCTCTGCCCGTCCAGTCACGGGAACGCGAGAGATACGCCTCCGTCTGAGGAGGGACTGCGGGGCCATGCACACCCCTGCGGTGTGCAAGACAGAAAAGAGAGCAGTACGAGGACCGAGGCCGGCGAGTTTTTTGTCGAGAGGAAAGGCGATGTTTCTCCTATGAAGAGGCGAATTTCCGACGCCAAGAAACAGAAAAGGCTTCGGCCTCTTCCCGGATGTCTTTGGAGTGTCTGTACACCACAGCCCGGCAACCGAGTCTCGACTCGACACAGAGAGGGGGGTGGGCGCGCTGAACAGATCCGGCAGCTGCGCGCGTTTTCTCCGGTTTTCGCGGCAGACCTGAGGAGAGAGGAAACACATGCGCGTCCACGTGCTTGAACGAGAAACCACATGTGAAATAACGAAAACTCTCAAAAAAGGCGCCTCCGCGATCCCAGCCACGTGCGGTGTATGTACACCGCGCCCGCTCCTCGTGTCTCCGGACAGCGCGCGGAAGGAGACACGTTTTCGTGGCGCGCTTTTTCAGATGCGTCTTTTCTCTCTTTCGAACCAGAGAAGCGAAAGCTTTCGTTCCTTCGTGCTCCTGTCTTTATCAGGGGACTGGTTCCATGTTTTCTGTCGAGAATGCCGTCCTCGAGGCCCGCTCCACCCCTCGAGTTTCTTCTCTTCGCTCCTGAAAAAAGGTTTCCGCCTCCGATAACAATACGCTGAGAGGAGAATGGGACCCAGAGATTTCCTCTGCCTGCTGCCCACAACTGACCATACCCTGTTCTCTTCTTTCTCGGCTTTCTATCCCTGTCTTCCAGCTCATCACAGCTGTATGGGTGTATGTACACCTCCGAAAACGCCGGCAGAGCCAGCGGGTGGTCCCTCCGCTGGCGCAAAAGTGTGTGTGCCGCTGCGCGGTCGCCGTTCTGCGGTGTGTTTATTGTCCGTTTTCTGGAAAGAAAAGTACTCTTTAGTTTGTGTCTACGTTTCTCGCGTTCGCTAACATGGACGGAAGGGTGTGCATGCGCTCCTCCTTTCCCGCTCTCTCACCTCGAGGAAGAATCCAGTAAAAGACCATCACGTATTCTTCCGACACGACAGGATATCTTGCTTTTTTGTGGCAGTTCAGCCATGGGCCGATGTCTCCATTCGGCAGGTTGCTTGTTTCGTTTTTCCTCAGTCCTCACTCTCTGTGCCTCTCCACTGGTTCTCAAGTGTCTCCCCTTTTCTCGCATTTTTCCTCCCAATTTCCTCTCTCTTCCTCGCCATTTTCCTCTCTCTTCCTCGCCATTTTCCTCGCGACTTTGGACTTTCGTCCGGCTGGTGTCGTGACGACAGCCTCCACCCTCGATGGAACCTGTGGCATGTCGTCGCAGGCGAAAGGGTGGGAGAGAAGAAGGACGAGCAAAGCCGTCTCCGCTCATGGAAAACGACGCTTCTCTTCTTTCCCCTGTCTCTCTCTGTTCTCCAAATGCCGCCTCTCTCGGGTCTCCTCCCCTGTTTCATCCTTCTCTCGTTCTTCCTCTCACGTTTCTGTTCAGCGAAAATACTCTTTGGAGAGGCTGATCTTTTCCGGCAAAGAGTGGCTCCGGGAGCCGCACAACTGCAAACGTCCTCTCCTCCACATCGTTTTTCTCCCTCTCTCGCTGCTCTTTTGTGCATCCCAAAACGGTCTTTTTCATCTCCCGCGCATTCGGTTTCTTCGTCCTCATCTTCTTTTCGTCCCTCTTCTTCTTCCTCATCTTCTTTTCGTCTGTCGTCTTCTTCCTCTTCTTCCTCGTCTTCCTCTTCTTCTTCCTCTGCTCGTCTTCGAGCTTCGTCTTCTTCCTCATCTGCCCTTCGCACCTCTTCTTCTGCTTCCTCCCATTCGTCGCTCTCTTCTCTTTCCTCTCCTTTGAATCGTCCACTGTTTTCTCGTTGCCCATGTGGAACGACGAACGAGGAAGGCGCATCTCTTCTCTGTATACGAGCTGCGGGCCTCTCTTCCCCTGAGCCTCCTCCTCGGGGCTTCAGTCTTTCAAACGCATGCGCAAGTGTTCCCGCATTTCTTTCTCTCTCTCATCTCTCCCTTCTCTCTGAGGTGTCTCGGACCTGCCTTTCCACAGCGCAGCGGCCCCTCCGGAGCGGCCTGCATGCAACGAGAAGAAGCGCGGCTAGCGAGAGTCCTGGCGTCGCCGCCTGCGCGCTGTTCTGGGCGTCTGTGGGCATCCCGCGCTCCGCGCTGCGAGGCTACTCAGGCTGGGCAGCATGGCGAGTCGCAAGGGCAGAAACAGCCGCGGAAAGACTTTTGCCTTCCTCGACAAAGGTCCACATGGTTTGGGGATACCCCATTTTCGGAGACGATCCGAAGAAACTACGAAGAAAGAAGGTGGACCACGCCTGGGAACGCGGCCTGAGTCGAGCGAACTTGGCCTGGGAGTATGAGACAGCGAACAAGCTGGCTCAAGGCATGTAGGGAAGAGAGGAAAGAACTGGAAAGAACCTGAGGAGACACAAAAAAGCAAAGGAGAGGCGAGGCACCCAAGGGAAAGGCGGAAGAAAGCGAACGTACAAACATTTGATTCCAGCCAGTGTTCTTCAGTTTCACAGGTCACGTGAGATTCGAAACAGAGCGAACAAACGCAAATGAACAAAATTCGGGATTCTTTCGACCACGCAGTCTCTCAGTGCCTCTCCATCAACGCAGCCATCCATGAAAATGTATATACAGAGACAGACATACACATGCAAATATGCATATATATATATATATATATATATATATATCCAAGTGGCTCGATATCGAAGCAGTTATACATAAACAAATATACATCTGAAGATATACGTCTAAAGATTATTATAAATATATATATATATATATATATATATATATAAATCCTGATAAACATACGTATAGATGTATGAGTGTGTGTATGCATGTGCTGTCGTTTTCAGTGTCTGTTCAGTTTTCGTGTCTTCCTCGTGGCTTTGCTGGCATGCGGGAGTGGAACGTCGAGTGAAGAGCCAACGAGCATGGGAGAATGCTGTCTTTGTGGATGCATGCTCAATCTGGTTCAGCTACTACATCAAAGAGGAGCACTCAATTCACTCGATGGAAGAAGAAGGCTTGGGGTCCACGGACGACATGATGCTGACAGCCGAACAGGCTGCAGGGAACGTGGAGATCGATCCGGAGGTAAACGCCTGCTGCTTCAGGTCCTACGTTTGAGTGACTTCGATCGTAAATGCTTCCGTAAAAAACCTGAAAAACTGTACGAAAAATAAGGTCAGGTGTGCACTGTGGGCAGAATGTAAACCTACGTGATTGTCGCGAAGTGCGTGGAGCTGCATCGCTCAAAAATTGCAATTTCAGTTTCCGAAATGCGTCGGCCGACTTCAAGGTCCAAACCGGGAGTCCAATTCGCAGTCTCCCAAATTTCGCAGAAGAAGCTCGTAAAGAGGCCTAGCTCACAGAGGCGCAGGATACTGCGTTAGCAAGCGACTTCCGAAGTGGCTGTGCCCGAAAAAACGCTTTTGTTGTCTCGCCTTCTTCTTCTGTCTGTTCCGGTGGATCGGCGTTACTCAATTCTTGTGAATTTCGTGACCGACTCTCTCGCGTTGTGCGTCCGCCATTCTTCTGCGCCTCTTCGAGGAAGGTGAATCCACATTTTCTGCGTCTCCGTGCTACGCTTTCGCGCGTCCGTCGATGTGTCTCTCTAGGCTGGTTGTTTTTTCTTGAGCTACGGGTGACAAGAATTCACCTGTTGGTGAGAAGGCGATTTGTCTGCGCTCCAAAAACTGAGCTTCCGTCTGAACATAGCAATGTGCTGAGCTCGCAGGGGCACCGATAATATTATTTGAATGATCTCAGTCGTCGAAAAAGACAACATGCTGCAAACACGGCTGTGATGTTCTTCCACAAACGACTGTGGGCGTGAACTGCTGATTTATATATTTATATATATATATATATATATATGCATGTATGTATACGGTATTTCTGTATATGTGCATGTACGTATTTTTTTCTGGATGTGTTGTGTTTCTCCTGTGTGCGAAGGAGATTGAGAAAATCAAGAGAGTCCTTCCGATAGTCGATCGAGGAGATGTAAGTCTCTCTTTAGACGGAAGCAGAGCTGCTGAAAGGTGTGACTTTTTTCTCTGCGTCTGCACGCCCCTTGCGCCTCTCAAGCAACCACCACAGAGCGAGCATCTCTCGGATTAATGCAACGGCCCTCCACAGCTAGCGAGACACCTACTTGTAAACTATATATTTAACTGCACATGAATATGTATCGGTGTTTGGAAGCACATGTGAATATATGCTCTTTAATATGTATTCTTTACGGATAGATGTAATTGCAGACTTCTTTCGATGCAGCCACGTATGTGTAGATGAGTGAATCTGTGAGGATACTGATTGGTCTCGAAAGAGTGCGTATTTTCAAAGCATGGCAGGTCTTTCCTCAAATGTGTCAATTCTGTTTCTCTGCAGGTAGGTTATTCCGATTTCTGTGTAAGGACAGAGACACATTCTTGTCACGGCTCTGTTTGCATGCGTTCTCATTCAGGGCGTGGGAATCGCGACTTTGATAGGAGCTAAGGACGGCATGTTTGCGTTTCGCTACAATGGGCCTCTGACTCACAAATTCGGATTTAAGCAATGGCTGAGGTACGGGCGCCTCGAGGCGTTTCTGAGCTGAACTATTTCAAATCAAGTTCTGCAGTCGAAGAAGATGTCACAGTCATCAGCTTTTCCAAGTGAAAGTTCGAGGGACGACAGACTCTGTCACACCGCTCTCTCAGTCCAGAGTCCCCGACGGCTCGGAGAATCTGTTGAGGCGTGTGTCGCTTGTGGAGTAGCACAGCTTGCAGTAATCAAGAAATTCACAGTCGATGCTCAGGTGCTGATCCACCTCCGCTGACGGAAGCTATTCTAATGTGCGACAACGTTCGTGAACGTCAAAAGAGATTTCACATGCCCTATAATCTCTGTCGGGAGTTACACCACACTAACCCGTTTTTTCTTCGCTCCACTTCTCTTGTACTTTTTAAAAAGCGGCAGACGCATGCATTTCAGGTCTGCCAGCCGTCCTTTGTGAAAACGCGATGCATGCGTCGAGCGCATCTCCGTACGGCCACAGGCTCTGATTGTTCTCCCGCACATCTTGAGGCCGCGTGACGAACGAGAGAGACAGAGTATTCTCTGCTTTCGCCACGATTAGGCCAGCCGTCGTTTGTGCATGTTTCTCAATCGCAAGAAAGAGTGTATCTTCAGAAAATCGGATTGCGAGACTTTTCGCCGTTCTTCTTGAGTGCAGATATCTCATCACAGCGAACTATCCGGGCGCCAAGGTGCGTCTGGTGACCGAGGTACGTTGCAGTTCCTCTCTGCTCTCAGGTGGAGCGTGTAGCCCTCGACCGCGTTTCGCTCTGTAGCCGGGAAGTCGGCGTCCAACATATCCAAGTGAATATACTAATTTCGATGCGTGGGTGGACACAATGTATCCTTGTACGGTTTTTAAGTTGCTCCTCAGCATAAGGAAAGGCGTTCTGTGTTTGCAGCTCGTACCTGTGTTACACTCAGAACCGCATCATTCTATGCGGTGGTCTCACTTGTTCAGATTGTTGCCTTTCGGTAGAATCCGGGTGCCGGAATTGGGGAGAATGGACGCGGCCGAGGACGGGAACAGAGCTCACCTGAATCGAGAAAATGTGCACAAGTCGAGAGACGGATTCGTGACTGTGAAACGCAGAAACGCTTCCCCTGATGGAGTGCCTCTGCTTGTTTCCCCGTGTGTATGTATAGCACTCGATTGACCCTGAAGATCGACCAGGCAATCAAAAGCATCGTCTTCCAGAAGAAATGGTGGCACAGGTAGGTGGTAGGGGGTCCAGGTTTTATAATTCGCCGACGCTTGTTTTCTGGATTTGGGGCCTAACAGGTGGGGATTTTGGAAAAAACGGGGATCAAGATTTGAAGAGGCTGTGTTTCAAGTCACTGTCTGGAGTCGCGCTTCTGCAACTAGACCTCGAACGGAGCGCATATGCCAGAACGCTTTTCCTTTTCGTTCGTCTGGCGCTCGCCATATCAATAGCCCGCCGATTAAAGAGACAACGCCAACGTCACCTCAGCGATTTACCGTTTTCCCGGTGTACTATGACTGGCCGTATGAATGCCTTGGAATCGTCGCGGATTTACGAATTTCGGAATAGAAATTCCAGTGCAAGACGCTTCCGGCAGTTCCGTGAAGGAGCGACAACCTTTCGAGGGGAAGCAAAGAAAACACTGAACAGAGAGAAACGAAGACAAATGACGCCGTAACCAAGCAAGCCGGTATCGTAGAAAATGCTCTCTTGATCCGTCTATCGACTTTCCTACCTGCGTGTTGTGTCCATGTGATGACGTCTCTGTTTCCCCAGTGATCTCGTTCCGGTCTGACACTGCAAGCTGCCGACTGCACGGTGTCTTTGTTCTTCATCCCTTTTCAGATTCGGAAAGTCGTCTTCTGGAGACGGCCGTACCAGTACGAGAATGAACAAGAAGCTTACGGTCCGAACCCACTGGGTCATGTCTCGTCGCCGCAGCAGATTCGCTAAAGACAAGACTTTCTACATCGCAGGGAGTTTGAGTAGTCTCTTCTCTTCCAGGGTGCGTGCAACCGTGGAACAGGGTTGTTCATATATATATCTATACATATATCTATATCTATATATATATATATTCATATACAGTTGTGTATGAATGTGTAATATATATGTGTCCATGTACGTATGCATCTCTGTATACCTTTATTTGTTATTGTATCTAGAGCCGCTGAGTACGTATTTTGGACACGTACACTCGACGGCGGCAAAAAGATGTCGTCAGAAAAATGTGTAGTTACGATAAATACGAGAGTAAAGAGGAGATACGTGAAACGTGGAAGCGTTTTTGTGCGATGACACACGTGACTCTCAGGTCGGTTGTTCCTCAGGTCAAACGAGAATTCGCGTCCAATAAACAACTCTCTGGAAGAAGTGCTGTCTCGATTTGACAGTGCACACTTTCCTCAGTCTTCTCAGTTTGTGTGGGACGGCAAACGATGTCGCATCTGAGGAGAAACCTAATTCGTACTGGTATCTTTTGGAAAACGTTGCATTGCTCGTAGGGGCGCTATTGTGCCTTTTAGCTTCCGTTTTTCGCACCGAGCGGTGATTTGCGTACAAACATGACTTTTTCTTAGTTTGGACTTGTTCGTGCATGCGATAGCAGAGTTACAATTATAGAGGTCACAACCACTCACGCTAGACTTTCAAAAACAGGCGGGTTGCCCTAAAAAACGAGAAACACAGGAATTAAAGCCAGCAAGAAAGAGGCGGTCAGCTAAATCGGTACGGTGCCTCTGACCGAACGCTCAGGCCTGTTCCTGTGAGTCGAAATCGCTCTCTGGGTAAACTTTCCTCGTCGTTTTTGACGTGTTGCATTTATTGTACACTAAAGAAGAAATCGAACGAACTGTCACCAAGAGCCCTGCCACTAACGTGTCCCGTTTACCAATTAGTTACTGTGGTGTCTTCACTGGAATGACTCAGCTGACTGCAACACATGTGAGGAATCGGCACACCAGGAATGCCAGTGTGCCCTGATGTTTTATCGTAGTGACAATTTTCTGTCTCTTGGCAGGGAATGTCCACATTCTGAGAAAGTGGAGACAGCGCGAAGAATTGACCCTTGGAAAGTAGCAGCACGTTCATTTAAATACTTTTTTCTAATTGTCAAGGGAAGAACTCTACAAACTCGAAACGCAGACACCAACAGTATTTGATGTAGTCGAGTATTGCCTAGTAGAAAAGGCAGCAAACGAAAAAGCGAACTCACACAAGCTTCTCTGAATTCACAGTTTTCCAATACAGTCAACGGTTCTGAAGACGAGGTTCCTTCTGCGTGGAAGCCACTGCAGAAAGAAGACTGACGAGAATTCCTGTTCGTATCTCCTGAGCTATCTTCTTGGATAGGCGTTGTCGGCAGGCAGGCCAAAGCGCCTGAGGGCGGCGAGTTGGGGACAAGCTTCCGTAGGTCTGTAATGAGTGCGGCAGTAGCGGAGGATGTTGGCGATGATCGCTTCTGTTTGTTTGCCCCTGGCAGGGTCGCCCTCATCCTTCTCTTGAGAACCACGAATTCTCTTCACAAGCGCCGACGTTAAAGCTTCTATCGGAACTGCTTCCGCCTTTGGTGCGTATTTCTTCCGAATCCACAAACGCATGGGTGCGTTGTCATGTGCGCTCTTGGGCGAGATCTTCTGAACGGTGGTCCAAAGCTCATTCGGAAGATTAAGCCGGGTATTTGCTGTACCATTGAGAGTACTTTGAAGGCGCTTCATGGTCGCACCTTTCTTCCGAGCGCCGGATGGTGAGTCCTCCTCGTCAGGAGCCGTAAGCGGCTCCTTGAATTCGTCAACGTCTTCCTCATTCCCCTTCTCCAACGCCAGTTCCGGAATCTCCAGCACATTCGGGACGTCCCTTGTTGGTTCACGGTTTGCATACGTGCAGTGGCAAGCCACAGTCCCTGCTGCCACTATACAAAGCGTTAAAGTCACCCTGCTGTGTAAACAAGACATTGTGCGCCGTTAGAAGACCAACAGGAGCAAAACCGGGTGTCACAAATGGGATGCGGGCCTTCAAAAGTGCCAGCTTCATCAGCAGGCTTGGAACCTAGCTGTTTCTACCCCCGTTCCTAGAGGTAATAGCGACAGAGTGGACCCGTTCGCTCAACCGGACGGTCCAGCAGCCAGGCCGCCCCCCGTTTTTTTCCCTGCGCAGCCTGAAGGATCGTGACTGAGGTTGGCGTCTCCGTCGCTCTTCCATATGGCTCGCTAACCGCCACAAGCAGCTGCAACCCCAAACACCCTACCGCTTGCTGAAGCGAACCAACTCGATAATGCTGCACGTCTGCGCACCCAGGCTTTGTGTCTCTACCAACGCCATTTGCATCCTCTTCTTCTGGAGACATGTAGCTTGTTATAATTTACCGTCCGTTCGGATTCCCGGGATTTCCGTACACACTGTCTTCCGAGAAAGGGGAAGGGCAACTGCTGCAGGAATCTGTTCACAGATACGCTCATGAATGAAGAGACTAAATGCTCTCTCGCTGGATGAATTGATCGTCCAAAGGAGTATTTCCGTATTGCGTGCAATCGCAAAAAGAAACCCAGGGTTGCATGCAGGTGATAAAGAAAATAATTACCTGGCTGTCGATTAAAGGTTGAGACCTCATCGCTTTGGAGAAGGAAACCCGGTCGACGTTCCACAAAACTTGGCATGTCCTCAGCATATGCATCTTAGACCTCAACTAAGGCGAATAGTCTACGCGTTACAAAACCCCGTTCTGCGGAGTCGATAGGGTCGCTTGCCTGTCGATGGCCAGAGGAACAGCTATCAGGTGCAAAACGAGAGGGACTGGCTAGTTTGGGAAATACACTGACTCATGGACGTTATGGCAACGCATCAGTGCGTGTGACCGCACGCGAATCATATCCTGTTACCCGCCGTGCAGTCCCCTTCGCAGAGGGGTGGTGACGACTGTGGTCAGCCAGAGTTGCGTAAGCTGCTGTGCTGAACACGGTGACAACTGAGTGGTGCTAAACAGCGGCTTGTCCACTCCTGTTGAGGAGGTGTCTTCAAATGCCTACGTAGTCTGCTACAGCGAACTGCATTTGTGGCTGGTGTATCCTTGTGTGGGCTTCCAATTAACTACGCGTTTTTGCACCGCGTACAGAGGGCGATTTGCGCGGCTCAAGGCAGTAGTTTCCAACACTGGTAGAATCGTAAACCAGTTTTGTCAAGAGTGGGTGGATCTCCGCTGAACCCGCCAGTTGTATCAGTCGAAACACCAATCACAGAATGCGGCATGGAACACGGAGCTTCTGCGTTGCCAGAAACACCAGTTGATGAGGGCTCGTCCAGCCACAACGACCGAATAAAGTTCAGAAACGTCGTTGTTCCCAGGTCTACCACAGGGCTCACATGCGCCCGAAGCGGCCAGATCTCTGATAGGGTACGCTGATTGTTTACTATACAGAGAAGTTCACTGTTCAAACAAAAATCCAGACCCCGTTGACTCCTCGTGGTCCCCCGCATCGCACGCAATATCACTCGGTACAGCGCGCTGCTACCAAGGCTCCGTGGACAACGAGCGTTGCGCCGCTCCCACAGAAGGTTCAATGGCGACTGAGGTGCTCCGCCAGTGGGCAGTCGAACCAGGTTCTATATCTCTGCCGACAAAACTGGAGGATCTTCCACTTCAGCATCTCGTCGGCTTCGTGACGGCTTCTCTGGCGGTGCGACGGCAGGCGGAACCGGCGGTGAGGGCGGGGGTGTGCGAAGGGTGGTGCGCTTCGATGAGGCTTTACTCCTTCGTTTCCCTCATAAAAACGAATGGGTTCCCCGGCATTTCCGGTAGGCAAAGAAGGTTCACCCTGGGCTATGTTAGCAACCGTTTCAGGTCCTCCCGGAGAGGGTGCTGTGAAGTGGCCGAGCATGGGGGATCTCGACGCATACACAGCCAACCTCCTCGGTCGCGCAGCTTCTTGATCGGCTAACCGCCTGAATGGACGTCCGTATTGGTCCGCGAGGACGTCATGAGTATGAGGAGTCCATGCACCTGGACTACCACATATTTTGTCCACCAAAATGAAGAACGAAGAACAAAGCAGCAGAGCTGGTACGAGACGATCCAACATCTTGGTGAAGGGTATAGCAGAGTAGAACCGGAGCTCTTGTACCAGTACTTTTGTGGCTAGGCCTCAGGCGAGAATAGAAAAGGTTGTGAAGCTTACCGGCTGCAGATAGCAATCAAACGACACGGTTTATGGGGGTAATCGCCAACGTTACGTACTCCAATGTCAGAAGGCGGCGTATCACTCCGATCAATGTTAGACGACCTCCGATGGCTAGCTGCCACGCTAGGTCACCAGGTGAAGCGGGGCCTTCTACGTCAACTAATGAATTTATGGGATATATTAGCACGATCCTGGCCTGGGCGAATTAATTAAACCTTTGAGACTGGACAGAAACACACGTTCCAAAGTTGTCTCATAAGTTGTCAGCAAAGCTAGGCAAGTGGTGCCAGTGTAAACTGCAAGCACAATAGTATCCCCTATTTCCTGCAGGCAAGCACCAAACGCCATTCGTACAGCAGATCGGGATGTTCTTACTTGAGTAGTCAGGCCGTGAAATGGAAGCCAGCCGTCACCCAGTTTCTACATTCGTAGTTCTAGTAAAAGATGTGGTTTCGACAGTAGAAACGTGACATTCACCTATCCTCAGTTTTGTTTGCTGCCAGGGGGAGTCCGAGCTATGAGGTTACCACATCCGGGCAGAACTCACGTGCGTATGGCTATCATGCAATAATGGGTTCACCGTTTGGCCACATCTGTTGCTTAAAAGTTGAGAGACCAACAGTGACACAAGCGGTGCCTCCGCCCCACACGTTGTGCTGTCTCTTCAAACTATCTTCTGCCAACGGCAAAGCATCAGATTCCTGACCGAAAATGCAAGTACGGTTCCGCAGAGTTCGCCCGCCATCATGTTGCCCTTTGCAAAACACAGGTTGATGCGTAGTGCTTCATGGAGAACACTGACCGCACAGACCACTTTACATATGAGTGCTTTGCCAGATTACAATGCCACTAGCTCTTGATTCATGGGGGCAGCGGCAAACGGTGGCCGTTCTTGAGCGAACTGCCAATCAGGAAGGGTGACTCGAAGGCTGCACGCATTATCGTGGAAGCTTTGGGAGGTTTTCTCCAGTGGCTGATAGCGTCACCATCTCACATTCTATGAATGGCAGTACGGCATCGGCAGCGTATAGTAGTAGTGGTAGATACCATGCGACAGACGGAAAGCCACGTGGAAAAGGAATGAGTGGCTACTGTATGAGCAGCAATCACAATGCATGTGTAGCTGTAGATCCTGACTGTGACGGGTCAGGAATTTCTGTTTGGACGACGGCGCTGTCAAGCATACGCATTCCTGTTGCTCCAAAGGCACCAATCGTAAACAGCTGTTAATTTATTACGGTGTCTGTCACCGTGTAGGCGTGTGGTCTTGACAAGTTTGTAGTGTTCTGAAGACGCAACCAATCATTAAAACATCAGTTTATGACATGGAATGCATGAAAAAGGGGACGGATGTCATACTTTAGAGTCGAATGCTTCAACCATAAAGCCTGTGAAGGCTTGTAAACAGATGGATCTTGCTGCTTCGCGTTTGTCAACTGGAGAGCACAACAAAGTCTCACAACATTGTAACGAGCATTCATGAGTGACATCAACTCCATAATATACAGACCATATCTGCAGAAGACAAAGTCCTCCACATCCCAACTGCGTGCAAGCTGCCATGTTGGGAGTAATCCAGCACAGTCACCCCGTGTCAATTCGGCCAGCGCTTCAGAACGTGTTTCAGTGGCGTGTGCTCTAGAGAAGAACGCCATACATCCTGTCGCTTGAATGGAACTGGTGGTTGCCCCAATGAATTTCCTTCTGCCGTGCGCCAGGCCCCTACAGTAGACCGACGGCCAAGCACATTTTTGAGAGGGACCGTATTTTCTCCTTGGCTCTCCCAGATACGGGACCGCTCTACAGGGGACTTTCTCCGAAACATATTGGAGTACGCAGCAGCCAGCGGTCCTCGATAATCACCTATGTACTGCGGACGTAGCAAATGGAGGGTGTGCCATCCCCCCGTACTCACGGCATGGTGAGGCAAGCGCTCTGCAATTTTCGACAAGTGGGTGGAAGGAGTCGTTGGAGAGGGAGAAAAATGGGACATGAGACTGGAGCTTGTGGGTAGGTCTGACGAACCCACCACCAACCTCCGCATGATAGGACCCACAGTAACGGCGTGCTCAGCATCTATAGGTACCTGCAGTACCTCTGAGTACCTGTATTCGCTGCCTTCAAGTAGACGGGATGCCTGCGCCCCCCACTTTTCCGTTGAAGGGAGATCACGACTCTCATGCAGAAGCGTATGTTGCTTAGGAATGGTGATGTATCCCGCATTCCCCGAGCCCTTCATTGCTTGGGACAAATCTGGGTATCCATAAGCTGTCAACAGATTCATGGAAACGAACTTTTCAGTATACGTATCAGCAGTGGCCGCTGCTACTGTGAGCATGACCAAACAGAAGAGATTATGGAGAGCCATAATCACGGGAGATGAATAGTTTGAATTTTTGCAGGGAGGATTGATAATCTTAGTGTGCCACGTGTTACAACTTTCACCAACTTCAGGGACGTGCAAACATTAGTAAGGTAAAACAGGCTAAAGTGTGAACTTTTCCTCGTTGCTGGACTGGCAACAACGTAGCTAACTCTCTGCGGCATAGATATAGATGGTGCAGCGCTAAGAGCAGCGGCACCTCTTCTCCTTCAGTTACTCGGTGCCGCTCACACCACAGCGCGGCAGGATTGCCCTGTCGGTGCAGCGAGCCAGTTCTGTTTGGCAGCGCCTCGTGTGCCCTGACGGGATAAACGGGCTCCTGGACGATTCCAAAGCTACCTGTGCAGGTCGATGCTTCGGCCAGTGCTTATCCAAACAGGCTGTTTTCCAAATGGCCCTCACTTCAGTATTTCTACGGATCAACCGCTTTTCCCAACTACTATTTTTTGCCAACTATAGCCTTCGAGGCTGTCGCCAGGAAGACCCGACAAAACATTTTGCTGCTTAGCGCTGCCTTCAAAAAATCGAAAAGAATGGTGCAGTCCCAGCATCCACACGACTTTTAGTTGTTCCACAACCAGTGCCTCTGTTACCGAACTCAGGTATGGCCGGTCTCTATATAGCTTGTGTAAGCAGATGGGATAAGATGTGTTGTTGTCCAACAGCGTGGGTGGGACAAAGCAGGAGATGGCTTCATTACAAATGACTGCCGTCCTTAAGTGGACACAGAGTATATGCGTGACAACGTCCTACCAGGAAAATCACAGGCTATCCTCAGTGTACTGGCAGCCTAAAAAAGTATCGTAGGGGTAGCGGGCAAAACCAACAGCCTAATGTTAAAGCGGCGAATGCACTGAACCGGGGTGATAAGAGACTGGCTGATCTTTTCAGCTTAATGTATTTATGTTTCATACGGTAGACTGAAGGGTTCCGGTTGATGGGAATTCACACACGAATGAAGCAATAACGTCGATGACTTTTCTTGAATCAAGTGTTTGCGGATCTGCTCTGTATTTCGCTAAGCCACCATCTGCTGTGTCCACCGCTGCAACACACTGTTGCTGGTTGCAGTGGGCCAGCCTCCAGACATATCGCTAGTGAGATGCCAACTAGTGACGGTGGCCGTCAATATTCCACAGAATCGCTGAAGGCCACTGAACCGCGGTTCCTGCCACGAGCAACACGAATCGCTAATGGTCAATCATATCAGAATTCGATTTATCCCGATAGTGGAACGCAAGTGGGCCGATCTAAACACTTACAGATTCCTCCAGGTAGATTCCGGATTGTGTTTCACCTCTCAGCCGGCAAGAAAATCTCGTAATATACAAATTCGGGTATTCGCAGCGCAGACACGCACGTGAAGAACCGGATATTGCTAGTTGATCGGGATGCACACTTGCTCACTTTACCACCAGAGGTTATTGCTATCGCTCTGCGACCTCATGAATGGTTTGTCACGAAATGTGGACGTGCTCGAAACATGATCGTAAAGGTCTGGGGCCTGACACTCAGAACCATAATACTTACAGATGCCCGAGCGACTTGAACAACGTGGGCAACAAAAACCGAAGGTGCAATTTCGTTCCACTTCTGTGCTGTCTTGAGCAACAACAGGTGTGTGAGGAACGCTAAGCGAAGGGCACGCCCAACGACAGCAGGCACACGAAGACGGCCGAGAATCAATGCTGAGCAAACAGTCGGCCGACAGCGACCGACCTAACGCAGATCCTCCACGTGGGGGACATGGGCTGAATCGCCTTGATCTACCACTAACTAGAAGCGCTTCACAATGAGGCAACACATAAGACGGTGAGCACTGGCGTTCTTGTGGTCCGTAGTAACGGGAAAGCTTTGGCGGAAGAGCGCACGCTGCACCTCTGTGAATGGGTGTTCGTGGTCTATGCTCAGCTAAGCTCCAGCAGATGGGTGGCGGATTACATGACGCGAACGTTACCCGCATAAGAGAACTGCAACAACGCTCGTCAGAGGGGCTGGTGGCGGAGCAAACACCTGTCAACAGATCGGTGCTTGTAGTCAACGAAGTGCGAGATGATGAGCAAGACGAGAAGCATGTTACCGATGGAGAGCCAGCAGACGACATGGAGCCCGATTTTGAAGAGCAAGATGACGAAGATTCTGTCATTGATAAAGAGCAAGTCGAAGACGCAGGGCACGGGCCTGAAGAACAGCTGGTGGCTGATGAAGAAGAGATACTAGATGTGCAAGAGTCGGCTCGGCAACAGTAGGAACGTTCTTTTCGTTGTTTGCCTGCGACGCGCAGGGGACACAGTGATGACAATACGGGTACGGATGAATGAGGAGAGGTCGGCTGTGCCCTCACCTGGCAGGCGACGCTGTCGTCGTGGGCCAAGGAAAGCAGGCGAATGGCCACCGTCGTTGACAGTAACCGGCATAGGAATTGGGAATATGGTGCGTGTCCGGTCAGCCATGGGCCAATCATACCTCCAGAAACTTAGTCAAAGTCACGCAAAAGCTGGGGCGCTTGACGTAATGGACGCCTTTTTAGATGTTACTGAGTTTCAGGCCATTGTTATTTATACTCGAATGCTTTACCCTTTGGAGGCGACATCTTCATGATGCTGCAGCACAGCCATGTTAATAAAAGTTCTCTCGGCACATAGGTGATGCAACTGCCCACCGCCTAGATCCGTCGCGGGTACGCAGGCTGCGATGTGCAAAAAGCTTCTTTGTGGTGAACTTACATATTGCAACAACGTCCGCGGAAAAGGCCAAAAATAAGGCACTAAGTGCCATAATCCTGAGACAACATACAGTGTAGTGCAAAAGACTGAGAGTCATAAAATGCCTTTCATCCTAGGTTGTTTGAGCCACATAGTGACGGACTGCTTTACGCGGGCGCAGACTACACTAAGGTTGAATCACGGAAAGCATTAATGATGGATAACTGTCCATCATGCTTGTTTCGAATACATATCGAAGGCATAATGAAAATAGTACGACACCTGCCGCCGTCATGTTGGCAGAGGAAAACCGACAGCCAAAGCATCCACCATTGCAATTCTGTCTTCTGTCGGCTCTGAAATGAAACCAAAGCACTAGTAATTACTATCACCCATTGGCGTGCAAGGACGCAACCGAAGTTGAGGCGATTGTGACACAAGACGCGGCAATCCACGACAAAGTGGAGACAATATACTGACGCGTAAGCTCACGATAATATAAAGAGTAGACGAGTGCTTGCCTTCGCGACCAGAAGGTACGCCATGACCTCCTGGCACGGATCCGTGGGAACTCCATCGCACGGGTGGTTGGCGGAGTATATCGTCCATCCGTTCCATGCGGAAACCGCTAGCACACTACCTACACACCAAAGCGCAATCCACAGCGTCAACAGTTATTATTCTAGCAGCATGTGCAGCTGTTTCCGTGTTCACGTTTAGCGGCACGTATGCTTAGCGTGTTTGGTTACCTCTAGAGGTTGGTGCACTGTCTGTCGCAAGGATATGAAGACTGCCCCCCCAAAAGTGCGTTGCTGTCGAGGTTAGGGTATCACAGTGTGGCGGCAGGTGAGTGGCAGCTCACTCACTGGCTGGAAGAAGCGCGCTGGTAAGAACTACCGATAGCACTTGCACTCGCTCCCTTTTCGTCCGGTATCGCCACTGCAAAGAGTAGAATAGAGTCTGAGACTGGAAGTGGGCGTCAAGATGAGGCTACGCCAGAGCCAGCGACGATCATGATGACCGTGTCCTAGCTAGCACAATCAGGATCGACTCATCAAGGACCGAGACACATGATAGATCGCGTATGGGCAAGGCGACGCAGTCTAATGCAGAGCAGCTGAGAGAACTCTTATTCACAGTAAACAACTGTTTGGAAGGAACTGTTCATTTGCAACGGATAAAGGCCAGGAATCGCGTTATCAGGGCAGTTGCTTCAACGAGGCGCGATGACGAACTTTGAAGCGTTATTGACGTTCCACTGACATCTACCAGGATGCTGGCATCTTGCTGCACACCGTGTTTGTTTTCTTACAATCTTTCGATGGTTCAGGAGTGCATAGAGGTTAACGCCGATGAGACAGGACCCTATCAGGAATACCGCCAGTAAGCTGTAAGAACCAAGCGGCACGACACCGGGCGCGTTGTAGCCTGGAAGGGGAGAGGCTGGGGGTGGTTTCGGCGGAGTGATAGAAAACAGATCAGAGCTGAATTTCACCAGGATGAGGCAGATAAGCGGGGTACATCCCCCGACCTTCAAAACAGGAGAAAGGATCAAGTCAGCAGAGCTGCCCATTTCACCATGGCGTTTTGCAAAGGCTCAGTTGTGCGGAATTCGGACTGGCTTCCCCTGTGTTTACCAGTCCGGGAAAACAGTGGTCTCCCGACAGCTCAAACTGTAGAAAACGGCTAGTTCGGCCCGTCATTATCAAGGTTAAAGAGGCTTGTAAACAGACAAGCCACCGGTTGTTATGGGCAGAGATGCAATAGCGGCCGACTCGCAGCGGCAATACGTGCAGGACATGTATCAGCCGACGAGACAAGAAATCACCTTGATTTGGCGTCGTTCTCTCATTCGATAGCTTCTGACAGCGCGAGAAGCTGGCCAGAAGTGGAGCTTCTCACTGAAGAACGATTTTGGCAGAAGCGGGAGTAGACTCAGAGATTCATCAGAAAAGTACAGTACGCAAAAAACACCATTGGGTGAACCAGGTGACACTGTCGGTGGTGTAACACTTCCGCCAAGTATCGTGTAGTGGGTGCACAAGTGAACGTTCCCAGCTGGCTTCCAACCCTTCACAGCCGCGTGTGTTGTATTTCTACAAGTGTGGAGTTGATGAGGAATGGGTTTTTCGTGTTTTTATGCCCCGGGATCTGGAACAAAGAGGCGCATCGAAAGTCACAACAAGACTCTGACATTTCAATCACTAGAGTGGAAACTTCACATGATCTGCGCCAGCATATTAAGCGTCTGTTTTCCGTAGGCTGCTGGAACAGGGTTGTGCTATGTAGAGTCCCGTAGACTTTTTAGTAACGAGAGCACTCAACACCACCGCAGCGCGAGCGAAAAGCACAGCTGAATGGCTTTTCCAAACTAACGCACGGGTTTAGTAAAATGCTAGAGCCGGAGTTAAAGGCGATGGTGATCCCCTCTGTCACAACCAGAAATGCTCACGTTTTGAGTTACCTTCTTTCGAAGGAGACATAATTGCGTTGACGTGTGGGGCTACGTCTTTTGGGGCCCCGAGACATGTGCATGTTGTGGGACTCCCTGTATTCATTGCGGTACTCATTCAGTTGGCGTTGAGTGTGTATTTCGATACAACGGGTACACATCACGAAGGTATACGCCTGATGATTCCGATGAAAGTGAGGACACTCGGAGACGTCTCTCTCAGCTGACATCAAGGACAAAACAACTCGTTTCATCGAACCTGTGGCTTTCTTCACGATCTGTGCACGCGGTGCAGAATCAGTTTGTAGGTGTCAATGATCTCCGTAGCCAGGCTTGTTGAGGTTGGTTTTGGTGGAAGACGTGAGCAACAGAGTGCTTATTGGGTGGTCGAAACGCCGGCAAGCTGCTGCCGAACCTGTTATGCCGACTACACCGTTAGGCTGTTGCTTCCTCTGCACACCAACACCAGTTTAGAATGTCTCGAGCTCTTCAACTGGAGGTGC
This sequence comes from Toxoplasma gondii ME49, assembly GCF_000006565.2. Lineage (NCBI taxonomy): Eukaryota > Apicomplexa > Conoidasida > Eucoccidiorida > Sarcocystidae > Toxoplasma > Toxoplasma gondii. The sequence continues at coordinate 1,663,436 of NC_031469.1, forward strand.
ACCATTAGTTTACTTCGAAATCCGAGCAGCTTCCTCGTGGTAGTGTTCTGCCTGTTTAAGTCTGTTTCTGCTTAACGAGATTTGGTGTTCTGTGAAACGCCTGCGGCACCCCTACGTTCATCGAAAAAGTTAGGCGCGTTCTCATTGAGCATTTTTTGAGCACACCAGATTTCGTTCACACTTGTTTTTGATTCCTGAAAGAGGCTTGCAGACGTTGCTGGTATAAACCGCGAAATGCGTAAAGCGAAGCAACTGTGTATCCAGTAGCATCACAACCCTCCGAGTGGTTAAGAGGTCCCTGCGTAGGACCCTAACTCCAACATGATCTGCGCAGTTTGTGTGGATTCCAGTAGCTCCGCCACTGCTTCTGGAAGAATGGAAGAAGGTAATAGGCAGTAGCTGATCGGCTGCAGCAGCGGGTGCGTCTGTCGGCAGAAGGTGCCGTGACATTCCCCTTGTACTTCCGCCGACGCGAAAAATCGAATCGCAGATGACGGGGATTGACGGCTCGTTTCGCTTTGACGTGATACCTATCATTTGAAAATGACTGACAGCGAGCGCATGACTTACAGCGCCTCGGTCACGTTCTCTTCTTTCCTCTGTATCAGTGCACTGTCATCAACGCAGCTGCTCAATCCTACAGCGATTATGCTGCTGATGGAGGCCTCGACCGCCCGTCAGTCCCTCGCCCGGACTGAGATTGGTATGGATTCACCAGCTCGAGGCCAGCGTCCCTCTGCGGCAACAAGCCTGGGAAGTCCCTTACCAGCCCTCAAAGAGTGACACTGACTAGTTGTAGTTGGACACTTCGCGAATCAGCGGCTCGAGCTGGCTAGAGCTGGTGTTTCACCTTTTCAGTCGTCTTGCCACCCAGTCGCGCCGAGATGCATGGAGCCTGGTGGTTCAGGGGTCCGTTTGTTGTCCCCGTCATCGATACAATTCTAACACTTCTTCATGAGATTTACATCTCTATTTTCTGGGTGAAAGACATATTCAATATCAAAGGGGTCGCCAAGGTCCCCAGCAGCATTCCCATCACTTGGGTAGCCCCTGGAAACGCCCTTGGCTCTGTGTGGCTCCCGGTCGTATATATTTCTTCATTTGCCATCCTCGCCCTTCACATTTGGCGCATGATCGTCGCTGCGAAACACGTAAGTACCGGTTCGACTTGTGTTCCAATGCAAGAGGCAAACATAACGGCACACTTTTGGGCGCCTGATGTTTTCGCCGGCCCTCACAGCACTTGTGTCCGTAGGAGGCACAGACCTGCCACAGCCCTTCAGATCGTGCATGCCGTGTCCAGATGTTTACTGTTCTGTATCAATCCCATCGTTTTTTCAGCCAGGCAACGCTGCTGCATTTTGATGCTCCAAAGGACAGGCACTAAGTGAGGGGGTGCGTCTTTTTCCTGAGTGACGCTTACGCAGCGGAAAAAGTTCAACCTTGGTCCTTCTCCGTCCAATGGACTTCTGCGACATAGTCGTCTAACTTGCTTGTTTCACTTGTACTCGTAAATACGCGCCTGCTCTCGCGGTCTTGTTTGGGATATTTTCAGGCGCGAAACCCGTTTCATCCTGGGGTCATGCACTTTGTCTTCGGTTTCTCGATACTAGCCACTCTGGGGTTCGCTGGCGTTTGTAAGTACAGTTCCACAGATGATGCGACTGAGAATGACGCTAAACCGCAGAATGGATTAAAGCAATCACCGTTTCAACTAGCGGCTTGTTAACTCTAACTGCATGAAATACTAACTCATCCAGGAAGCCTATTATCACATGGTGGTGGAGCTGCAGCTATTTGGATACAAAAACAGAAACACCCATTCAGCATCTATTGCTTGTTGTTCGTTTTCGAAAGTGTAGAAAGAGATGCGTTTGCCAAAGCGAAAAGGTTCAGCGGCAAGGAGTGCAGCGTGTCGTTAGGTACACGGAAACATTGCAAGGGTACACGGGAGGGATCGTGAGAAAGCACACACCTCGGAAGCTCACGTAACCTCCATCATTCCCAATAGGATGCGACATACTATGAAACTCTTCGACACAACTGACGTGTTTCCAAACGAATGTGAATAGCTTTAAGTATCTGTTAAAGCTTTGGGTTGACTGATGCCGTCGTAACAACTTCTGCAGGCGGAATGCTCGTGAGCGACTCGCTCGGCTTGGTCAACAAATTCACCGCACAAGTTCAGTGTGCACCTTTGGCAGGTGCCGTGAATCAGGCTTGCGTAGCGGCAAGGAAGTTCGTTGCCGACAATCGCCTTCAGGGTCAAATTCTGCTCGTCTTAACGTACGTACTTGATGCCAAAGAAGGGCGACTGGATGGAGTTTGTAAGAGCCGTCTCTCATTCTGTGCAAAACAGGTGTCTACCGTGCCCCGTTATAGTCAGGACGGTACACGAGCGGATCATCGATAGTTTCACTCCCAAAATGTACGCGCATCCTACCAACCAGAAGATTCTCCGTGACTATTCGACGCTGTGGAGCGACATTATTCATCAGACCAATGGGCATACGCCAACCTAAGCGTCATCTCATTGCGAAGACGCTAAGAACGTTTCTCACGTAGAGTATGTTTCTCTCGGTCTCGAAAGCTGCTCGTCAGGAAGGACTTCTCTTCACCCTTCTGTCTCAACAACAATGACAAGTCTTAACATCTTATCTGTGACACTAGACTTGTGGCTCGTGTTGCGACAGTGGAATCCATCGGATGACCACCCTTGACGTTCCCTGGTGCCAGAGGTGGGTTGCCGCACGCGAACAACCCAAATGCTGTTGGTTTACGTGTTTACGGTTGTTTTGCTGCTTGAGACATCAAACAGTAATGACGGTTGCACTCTGGTCCGTTATCTCATGCACCACACGCCTCGAGTATTTCTGTGTGAGTCATGCTGCAACAGCTTCACACATTATGTTCTACATCGACCAGACTAACTGTGGCCCCTGTTTTTCAAAAGCTGCGTTGGCAACGGATCTTTGGCGAGCAGTTGATGTGCATGTCACTTTTACAGCGCTGTCGTAGGCTTGTTCGCGATCTTTGGCGAGATGATTATTATTTGGGCTTGTCTGGAAGTTTGTTGTAAGCCTCAACAGTGAGCACGTTTCTGCTTTGTTATTTCTAGGGGAATACTGCACTGCACCTCCCTCATCATCCCCGCACCTGCACAAACCTTGGGTCTGCCACAACATCATCGAGCAGTAGCTGAGTAGAACACAGAAGGACGAAAAGGCTGCAGCCCTTTGGATCCGGCTTCCTACATGGCACTCCTTCCCAGGCCGGCACGCCCTGCTTAGCAAGGTGGGGAAGTGGTAAATGTTCATTCAAGCCACTTCTGTGCGTCGCTACAGTCATTTCGTTTGGCCGAGTTCACGCCCTGGTTTTCTGGGCTTCTTTGTCAACAGGCTTTGGTCCTCACATCCACTGCACGGTAGCCGGTGGCGCGTGCGGCGGAGGATGCGGGCACTGTGGTGAGGCGGGCCCAATTGCAATTGCGTGCGATCCCAGGGGTCCAGCCGTTGTCGGCTGCATGTCCGGTGGCCAATGCTGTCCACCTGTGGGCATCCCAATCACTCCTGGATGCTGTCCAGTTGACGGTGGAGGCTGTGACCGAGTTGGTGGCAGTCTTCGCGCTACTTCTGGGCCGGTGAGCACGGGGCCAATCAGTGTAGGCCCCGTCGCAGGCTGCTCCGCGTCCTCAATTCTTCCGCCCACAAAGACGTCTACAACAACACACACCAGTCATTCAAATCCTTGCCACGCGTCTTGTCCTATGGACGCGGACACGCAGCAACGGACAGCAGTGGAGAATCCGGTGGCAAACACGTGCCAGATTTCCATCAATACAGGTACGTGAACATGACGCGCGGGAAGGTTGTCGTCCGCAGGTCTTTGAGATTAGTTGCAGTGTTCACGGAAAAGTGAGACATCTTTTTGGTCATCCTCGAGCATTCTCCGTGTGAATTCTGTAGGTCGCCAAGAAAAGAGCAGGTGCAAAACGAGAAAAGGTCGAAAAGGCCACGTGGTTGTTGAAACTGACACTCACTCGAGTAGCAGCAGTAGTGACGACGAGTGCGTTCCAGCCATTCGGACACACGTTCTCGGCGCTCGTAACACACGAAGCCGGCCTTCTAGTCCTCGGCGTCGAGCCTGCTCTCCCTCGAGATGTGCGTCTCCTACACCTGACCCAGAGGTCGGCTGCCAACGGCATCGCAGCTGCAGTTCCTCGCCTTCTCCACACCCACCCTGGCGCCGTCGCCCTGCTCGTCCCCTGCCACATCGCCGGCCACCATCTCGACGCCCGCCTTCTGGTCACAGACCTCGGCACCCTGCCCACTCTCCCGCTCCGCCTCTGCAGAGACCTAGGCACACCTCTCAGTCTCCACCTCCTAGCTGTCGCCACAAAGGACCGCCGCCTTCCTCAGGCGAGAGACGATCCAGCCGTTGTCGTTCTCCGCACCCACCAAACAGACGCCACCGAGCTGCCTCAGCTGAAACACCATATCGGCACGCGAGACGGAGGCCGAGACCGTCTCACGGTGACCCGCCGCCGCCTCCCGGTGGACCACAGGGACATCCGCACAAGCATCCGTTTCGTAGCCACTCGAAACCTGTCGGGTCCAGAGGGAGAAGCAGCCACGCTTATCCTAGATCCCTGTCCCCACGCCCGCGCGGACCCCCCGGGGGTGGGCGACGCTTCATCGGAAGCAGCCCGCTGCCCGCCGAAACCCCACACTACAGCTGTGAGGCTGTGCCATATTCCCCCGCAATCTACCCCGCAACACCTTCTGTCTCACCTTTCCCCACTCGAGCACTTCCTCACTATCGAGGCTACACACTCCCAGTGTCACCGCCGCTCATACAGCGTCCCCACCAGCCGTTGCCCCACGGTCCTGTGATGTCATTCTCTCCTCGACCTCCACCGGTCTTGAATGGCAAGTACCCTTGGGCGCTGGGCATCAACAGAGAGCCACTCGTTCTCCCTCCTGCAGTCCGGCTACCCAGACATCCTTTTCTGACCACGATATGATAAGGGCCTTGGTCCTCTCACCTTGTAGGTTACTGAGGAGAGTATTTGGAGATGCCCGAAAGAAAGGAGCAACAACAAGAGAAAAAACGCACCCCCTAGGCCCCCCTAGACCTGTTTCCCGACCGACTGCCGTGCCTCGAATTTGAGCGGGAGGTGCACTTTCGAAATAGTCGATATTCGGTGTTTACCTGTAGCATGTGCTAGTACGTATTTCCCTCGAAATACACGGAAAGTGTCACCTTTTACTTCCTGTTTTTCGGGTTTGCGGATTCATCATCGCACTTGTACCAACGTTTCGCTTCTCTCATGTTATATAAACACGCCTCTATAGCTTCAAGTTCCTCGTCACGCTGTGATCTCTACCCCATTTGCTTCATGGTGTACTGCGGGCTTCCACGTGGGTGTCACCGGTTTCACTCGCTTCTCCTGCCTAGAAAGAACTTAGTCCTTCTCTTGACTCCCATTCTTCGGGAACTTATATTTTTGCCGCGCGGGCATTGTAGCGTTGCAGTTTTGCGTTCGTCTCTTATGGCCGAGCTTGTAGGACTGCGACACGTCACAGCGGCTGGACCTCGTGTGAAAAACAAGGAAACTTAAGTCAGAATTCAAAATCCACACATCAGGACAAATCCAAGCTATGGCGTGCCGTCCACGTTTCACCGAAGCACCACAGGCGCACCGTTACCGCATAAAAAATTGATAAACATTTTCCAAAAACGCTACTTTGAACCCACTTTTGAAGAATCAGACCGTAGGCCGTCGTCGGTGCCAGGCCAGCTGTTCTTACAGAGCTTCCGCTACTCCTCGGATCCCGTGTAGGCTTGAGTGAAATAAAACGCATGCGTATAGACAGTTTACTGAACGTATATGATACGTTCCGTGGCAGCAGCTAGAATACGCACACACACCCACACATCTGTTTTCCCCTCTAAAACTGAGAAACGCAAGTGTTTCTCCTTGTCCCTGTTTCACCACCTACCCATATAGAATTCACCCGCATGTGCATTTGCACCCCTATATATATATATATATATATATATATATATATATATATATATGCACATGAATTCAAGTTTCACGGATGATGTGACGAAGTCAGCGAAAACGCTGGAGAATCAAATTTTGTTCCTCGTCACGACCGGCGGGTCTGTCTTTTCCGTTAGACGCGGGGAGCGCATCCAGCATCATTTCAGTTCGCTTTCCGCTTCTTCGTATCGCTTTCTCTCGAATTTGGAAGCACTTCTTGGATGGCCATGGCGGGACTCTGGTACTCGGGAATGGAATCCCCGTAGGCGTTGCCGCGGTCGAGCCACCACATGTCGTATTCGTCCAAGAAGTTCACATCTTCTTTCTCTTCTTCCTCAGCTGCATCCGCAAGACTGTCTCTTTCTCGTTTCTCCCAGCCTCCGCTGTACCTCTCTTCTTCAGGCAGGAGACCGTCGTGACCCGCACGTCTTTGTTTTCTCTCTGTGTTTTCCAACCTATCAGGAGCGTCTCCACCCTCCTCCCTCGCATTCGCATCGACACCGAGTCTCGTTTCGTGTCTCCAACTGAAATGGCCCTCAAGCTGTTCCTTCTCCGATTCTCTCTCTTCTTCGCTTTCTGTGTGTCTTCGATAACCAGGCGAAAGGCGAGTCTTTTGCCCCAGCTCCCGCCGGCGTTCGTCTCTTTCTCTACTCTTCTGTTCAGCCTTAACCTCCCTAGAAAGGATGTCGCGCCCCGACAGGCCCGCCCTGCGCAGAAAAAGGAGATCCCTGTCTCCTGAATCCAATTCGTCGCCCTGCAGAACTTCCTCCTGCAAAGACAGCCATGGAGTTCTCCGGAGCGACTGCCGGATCCGCCTCAAACGGGAAGCGGCGCGGCGCAGGACGCCCGATGGCGGCGTCAGAGGAGCCCCAAAAGCACTCAGGACCTCATCCGGCGGGGCCTGCGAGGCGACATGAAACACCGGAAATGAAAAGCCGGTAGTCATTCGAAGGTTGTCGGGGAGAACTCGTGCTACGAACCAGATATAGAGTTATACGCTTCTGCATCTGCATGGAACTCGCGTAAAGTTGCATCTTGCACCGGTTCTGCTACGGGTACACGTGAATCGAGGAAGTTTTCACAGTGTACAGCCGTTCTGAGGTTGCACGAGAAGCGACGCAAACCACAATCGAACCCTGCAGCAAGAAAGGGTGAAAAATCCGAACACTCGAAGAAAAAGGTCAGGGACCAGACAAAGAAGAGAGACTGTGAGCTGCTGCACCTGAATCCAGAGTGACGAGAGTCGAAAGAAGATTTTTTTCTCTTTCACAGCCACGCAGAGGAACAGGAGAGACCCCGCAATACGCAAACAGAACTGGAACAGATGCGCACGACTGGCACGAAAGGGAGACAGACCAGAGAGACCGACGGTTCGACACAGGGTCTGGACAGAACATGTCGCGAACAGAAGAAAAGGCGTTAAAGCAAGATTGACAAGCACACGAAACGGCTCTCCACGTCCCACGGCACCACACAAAAAGGCAGAAAACGCGTTTCGAATGAAGGAGAAAAATGAAAAAGCAAGATCTTTGTGTTCCAGATTCAAGTTCCAGGGTGGTCTCAGAGCAGCGTTCAGATGCGTGTAATGGAGTAGCAGTAGCGAACACCAAGTATCACTACAATTCACCGGAAATTGAAGAAAACAAATGCTGGGATGGTCCGCGCGTACTACGTGGATCACCATTACCATTTTCAGAGAGAGAGAGAGAGAACGGCCCCAGACTGATACCCTGCGACCCCCCAAAGCAACTTCATTTTCATTGAGAAAAGGCGACCGCGGGTTTCACGACAAAGAAAAGAACCTTTTGCTGAGAAGCGTCTCCTCGCTGAAACGAGTTCCTCGGAATCCTCCGAAACTAAAAGCCTGGTGTTGTTACCAAAAGAAAGCAACATACCTCGTCTGGGCGCACAGCATCTCCAAATTCATCGCCATACTTTCGGTGACACCACAGAGGCCTATACAGCGCCATCAACCGAGGGTATCTCTTCCTGAAGACAAGCGTGGGAAGTAAAAGACATTTTCTGTTGCTTTCCTCAAACATTGAAAGTTTGCGACCTTCCACAGCCTGTATGTTCACGACTGAAATGAATGCAAGTTGATATTTAAACAGACTAATACAAAGACGTTTATCGTCAGAACAAAAAAAACAAATCTGGCGGCCTATTTATTCGACAGATAAGCTGAACCCTTGACAGCTTCGCTTTTATTTCACCAACGAAATCCGGTACAAACTTCTACCAACTGCTGTCGTTTTTCTGCAAGCATGCGAGCAGCAAAACTGTGGTCTGTGCCGATCATTTGCGGTTTTCTCTTTTGAACGGCCTTCCTGTTTCTCCTGTTCACGCATGCATGCCAAAATGAGACAGCAAGAGTCCTTGACGAGAAGATGAGGAACAGACCCCGGCATTAAATACGTAGAAAATATGCATTGCAACGACACGCTACCCCCTCTTGCGCATATACAAATATCTCCTTATATATACACACATACACACACAGGTGTATATACAATATATCCTTATATATATATATATATATATACATACAAACGCAGGTGTATTTGCATCTCGACGCGCCGATACACACATATACAGCTATATATACAAGGTGGCTATACAGTGTTTTTGTGTGGACGAGGCACGCATGTCAGACTTTCGTTCCAAATCACCGAGTTCGACAACGAGTTCGTTCGAGAGTCAACCGAATCGTAGCCCGACATACCACAAAGTAGATCCCTGAAATGGAAAAAAGGTCTTCAAATACGTTTCGAGGACCTCAGACTGTATCGCTGGAATACTAAACTTTAAAAATATAAAACACAGTGATAAATGTGTATTGAAGAGACTACGACTCAGCATTTGTCGTTACCTCAGGAGTCGGTCTTCATATTCAATATCAGAATAACATCCAATCTCGGAATGAAAATCTGTGTAGCGTCCCTCCCGATGGGCCTCCGTCATCCAGAAGTGCCACAATTCTGCCATCTCGTGCGTAGACATCTTCGGAGACATGTAGCTGCAGCGCATCCCACACAGGCCGACGAAAGGTAGTTTCGAAAGAGTCATTTTACCTTGTGAACTCCACTCAGTAGTTTTATATAAGTGAGGAAACAGATTGACGCATGAATATATAGAGGTAAAAGTACCTCTCCCTCTCTCCCTCTGACTCTCTCTCTACATATACATATAAATATATATATATATATATATATGAACGTGTGACTGTGATTCGAGACACATGGACAACAAAAGTATCTAAAGATCGACATATTTGTGTATATGATTAAGGGGATGCGGATGAAATCCCAGATCCTAAACCGTAGAGAGAGATCCACAGAGAAACAACTATGCAGACACGTAGACAGGCGGAAACGCAACGAAGGTGCCGAGACAGAAAGAAATCGATGTCGTATGAAGGGGACAACTGCATCCGCGCCTGAACACAAATTGGTAACAGTGTCGGGCAACAACGCTCCCTTTCCTTTTATCCTCCCTGGCTCCCCTCTCGCTCGCTGCTCACCAATTTGCGTGGGGAACGATGTCTTCACCGAGCATGTTGATGGCAATTGTCTGTCCTTCTCCATCTTCGCAGTTCCACTTTCCGCCCCCTTCGTGGTCGTAACCGGCTGCCTTTGGAAGATCACTCGCGATTTCTTTTCCTTTCCAGATGTCCACAATTGTCTCTGGCGTCGCGCGCTCGGCCGCGATGCAAGCTGAGTGGTGGGTTGCCCCCTCGTAGATCGCCTTCTTGTACACAGGGTGGTTTCGAAGATCCGCACTGCATGCAGCAGAAAGCGCAGCAGAGCTCGCGAGCCCCAGACTTCACTTCGTCCGGATTCTCGGTCATCTTCCATGGCCTGGGGAGAGTGCATCCAGGAGGCGGCTCGCCGCACAGAGACGAGCCTTGTTCCGTCTTTTCAGGGATCGTCCACGCATCGGAGAGCTTGCAGGCAGGATAAAGATGCGGATGTTGCACAAGCACAAACGCCTTCTCGCCACCACCCACCGACAGCGCCTCGCATGAGTGACGCTTCTGTCGACACATGCAGTCCCGCAGGCGACTTACCGCACCCGCATGCACGATTCTCTACGGAGTTCAGACAGTCTCTTTCTTCTCAGGCGTATTAAACCTGTTTAAACTCACTATCTGGACTTGATGATGAGTTGACCGCGTTCGTAGGCTTCTCGGAACATCGGCTTGTCCAACAACTGTGGCCTCCGTCTCTTTCGTTTCTTCCTCTTCTTCTCTGCGCTGGAGACTCCCGCGCCTTCTGCCTCGCCCTCGGGTGCGCCCTCTGCCTGCGCCTCGTCCTCCCGCTCTTCGCGCTCCTCTTCTTCTTCTTGCAGCCATCTCTGCATCTCGTTGTACTGTTCAACGTAATCTGCGTTGATGCCCCGTCGAACAAAGGGATGCGGAAAACAGATACAAAACGACGAACAACAGCGACGGCGTGCAACAGACGAAGCCGCATCCTTCATTCTACGAGGGTCTCGCCTTCTGCACCTTACCATCGTTGTGGTGGATTCACAGAAGTTGGCAATCGGCGAAATGACTGTTCCGAACTATCCGCGGGGGAAGGACCAGTCGCTAGGAAAAAGAGAAACACGGCTTGGGGTTCAACGCGGGACCGCGAACAAATCCTCGAACTGAAGTCAAACATGGCTACCAATACCTCTTCCTAGACAGTCCTGTTCCGCTGCAAGCAACGCTCTTTTTCGGCATGTGCAGAGCACTCGATCGCAGGCATACCGTCTACGTTACAGGCACGAGCGTTTCCTTTTCCCTGGACAATCCGCCGTCTCTTGGCTGTGCGGAACACACGGGGGCGACGGAGGCGCTTCGACTCAGGAAGAACGCGACTGCCAAAAGACTACTTCGGTAAGATTTTCTCGGATTTCTCGCGAATGAAAATCTTACCGAAGTGACGAGTCCAGCCAGGATCCAGAACGTAGCCACCGAATCGACCCGCAGCAGCCAAGTCAAATTCAATAGGAGCCACCGGAGGTCCCGGCGAAGGGTCTCGCGAATTATACGGCATTTCCTGGAGAATGACAACAAAGCACACAGCGAGTATGTCTTGAACGAAGCGTCCATGCAGTGAACAAATATGCACTAAACGAAGTGAAGCTCGAAAGGCACTTCACGAAAAAGAAAAGAGCGAAAGTATGGGCGGAATACTACACCACCTTGGATGTATATTAACCGAGGGTGAAATACGGCATTTCCTTGGAGAAAACAGACTGCGCGAGCAAGTTGCCCTGGGCGTATTCTGCTGAATCCATCTCAGCGCTTTTGAACGGCAGATAGGCCACCCTCTTCTGAATCCTGGGAGAGAATGAAACTTATGAAGCACGGGGCTTTCCCTCACAGCCGATGTCTCCCCTTGGAAACGCTGGAAAACGAAGCTCTGTGTCTGACAGATATTCCGACCTGACGCACTGAGGTGTATTTGCACCTCAGGTTTTTGCACGCAGAAAACAAGGCCAGACACAGATGGCGCATGCAAGTCGATATAGTGGAACAATGGGAGCGCGGAAACGAGGACCCTCGCTGCAGTGCCCTAGAAAACAAAGACATCTTGTTTATCGCCAGGCCACTGGAGGCACACACAGAAGTGAACGCTTACGATAAATTCGCCCTTTGTGTGGGTCCATGGGTTCGGCATTTCGCTCATGTCGTACTGGGGAAGAATATTTCTCCATCCTGAAGAAAAGCACGCGCAGGACTCCGGTTGCAGGGAACTGCATGCAAGGGAATGAAACAAATTGTGCAGGCTACCTAACCACGTATAAACATATATACAAATATGAATAAATGTACAGCGAAAGAGCGAGAGAGGAAGGCAAACGAGCAAACGAATGCGTGAGGAAAAATCTCCTCGATGTTCAAAAGCTAGAAAAGTTAGTTGAACCTCGAGCGTCGGTTGCTCGAACGCGTCGTCTCGTTCAGCAGTTCTAACGTGAGGAATCTCGATCCAAAGCAATTCACCTGACACTCATCATCTAAATCGCATCCGAGTCGAAAACGGGCACTTGCCTGTATCTGGAAACCCTTCCTCCGTCGCCCTCTTGTGGTGAAAAGCTCCCCACAACCTCTCCTCCAAATCGAGGTCTGTCTCTCCTGAAAACAAAGAGAAACAGAAGAGACGCCCCCGTCGTTTCCGAGGCGCGGAAACGCAGACAGCTGCCAGGCTGTCTGACGCAAACGATTCGGCCCTGCAATTCCCCCTGGCGCCGCGGATCAAAATTGAAGAAATGCTGTGGGACAGCCAAACCCAAAGGCGCGAGGAGTGGGAAACCGTGATGATAGGCTTCGCAGCTAGAGACATCGACTTGCAACGCCGCCAGAGAACGTGAGACTACGTGCACGCACAAAAAACACGCACGCAAGTAAAACGATTCGAGATCGTAAATGCATACACATGTACGTATACATAAATGCTAGATCCACATACAAATTTACCCCCATAGACAGAACATCATATGGATATGTATTTATTTATACATGCCTGTTCGTTTTCTGTCGCCGTTAATAGAGTGATAACAGTATAATCTGTGAACTACTGTGCGTAGCGCACAGTCGATGTAAAGGAAAACGAAAAGGATCCTCTTGCTACGCGATGCTAACGCATTGGAGTTGCGTTCGGAATATGCATGCACATGTTTGGGGTATTTTCCTGGATTTTCCAGCAAGCCGCATGCAGACGTTCTGTAGGAATTGGAGGCCTCACCGTAGTAGACGTCGGAGTTCCCACAGGGGATCCGGTCGAAGGTGATTCGGTGAGGCCTGTCAAAAGCCTCCCTGAAAAGGACGCCGTGGTCCAAATGCTTGGGTCGAGCCTCAGCTCGCTGCCGATCTTTGGCGAGAGGATTTAAAGGCAAAGTCGTCCCCATGCCATCGTAGAGTGCCTGGCCCCCGTCAATCACGCCTGAAGAAAACGAAGAGCGAACGCAGCAAGCAGGAAGTCCAATGCAGAGACGGAAAAGCCTCCAAGCGTCTCACAAGGAGGAATGCGTTTTTGTCTACGCACCTTTCGCTGCCGTTCCTCAGACGTCAGTAGATCAATCTACGTATGAACAAGTATCTCTCCTCATGCGTAGAGGGCTCACATACACACTCACATATACAGTATGTAGGTACATATATATATATATATATATATATATAGGTATGGATGCAGATAGAGATAGGGCGTGCATGCAGGTGTAAGTGCATATTTGCAAGTGTGGGTTACTGGAGACAGACAAGGGGGAATCGGAACATCGAGGCGCTCTGGGAGTATGGTGGTCGAGAGAGCGCGAGAGCGTTTCTCTGGAGAAGATGCCTGCTTTTCGTCACACCTGCAGGCTTGTCGAGCATCTTCCGCCCATCAACGTAAGTCCAATTGCCTTTGAGGAACTGCAGCCAGAAATTGTCTTCTTTCGTGTGGACCTTGTAGAAGGGCACAACATGCTCCCACTGTAAAAAAAGGAAAAAGGAGAAGAACCGCGAAATACGAAGGAGAGCGAGCGCGACGCCGCCACATTCTGAAGAAGAAACGAAGAGAAGAAGAGTACGGAAGTACAGAGGAGAAGAGAGGTAGAAAACAAGATGCAGAAAAGCTAAAAACCTCAAGGATTTCCAAAGGAAGAAAGCGTGCGAATCTTACCGGCATGGTATCAATTGGATTGTCTCTACACTCGAAAACTTTCGTCTCGAACGCTGTCCCCGGAGGCGCCATATTCATCTGGAAGCTCGCAAGCCCCCTCCGACTTCTCTTCGCTTCTCGTCTCGCGCGCGTCGCTCCACATCTGTATGCTTTTTTCTGCGTGAACAGCGTTCTTCGTTTTCTTCCTGCAGTTTCGTCTTCAAATCCGGGAGACGAGATCCCCGATCCTGCTCTCCACCACACAACAGGAGAGTCACTGCGTTCTGAGGGGGACGCGACACCCGGCCTCACGCCTGGTAAGGCGGTGTACGTACATCTCGGTGTCGCCGCTGCATTTTCCAGGCGCGCAAGTCCGGGGGCTCTCCTGTGACTTTTCTGAGGAGCAACGTCGTCCTTGCCGGTGTGAAAAGAGGATAGATTTCTCTGCAGGCTTTTCTGCTGTCTGAGGAAGGTCTCCGCCGTGGAAGGTCGGCAGTGGAGGCTTCCTCGGTTTGGAGACAAGAGCGAACTCTCGTGAGAGAAAAGAAACGCCCGCGGCAAGGATCCCAAGCTCTTCGCGGGGAAGCCTCGCGCTCTCCGTCGCACTTTGGAGACTCCAGAAAGCAACCGTTCTGGTCGACAGGAAGGCAGCCACCCAAGAACTCTCTCACAGCCTGCCGCAACAGAAAAAAGGGCACAAGAGAGAAGAAAGGAAGAAGACGAGAGAAGAGACGACGACTGGGAAGAAGAGGGAGAAGAACAAGAAGGAAAGGCAGGCGTTGAATCAGGAGGTGAGAGGATAGCGGAGGAAAGAGATCCGCGACCAGTTAAGCGTGGAGAGAAGCGCCTAGGGGATGAAGAGGACGAAGCGGGGAGAGAGAACGAAGACGCCGCGCTCCCAGGGCGAGGCCCCGCCGCTTGGGGACAGGCTCTAGAGAGGGAGACGGCGAACGCGAGGAGAGAAACGCGAGTTGAGATGACGAATGCAGGAAGCGAGAGAACGGACAACAAAGAAAGCGCCTTCATGATCCAGGCAGGAAGAATCTGGAGAATCCCCTGACGAACAGACCGTACAAGAACGAATTCTCTCCATCTGTACATCTAAGGTTATCTTCGGCGCACAGTGCGTCGTCAGAGCTCCGGTCTAGCCTGTCTACAAAGTACATTTCTTGTGTTCTCCTCGTCGCCTCGATCTACCTCGTCAAATTTGTAGCATCTCCAAAAACAAAAGACTTTGTTGAAACGGGCGTGTGTCTTCGTTTTGAAACACTCATGCAGATCTGGCGATGCTTGTCGAGTCCTCTCTTTCATCTCTTCAACGTCACTCCCTCGCCCTGCGCCTTCCTAGCCTCCCCTTTTGAGACGAGACCAGCCGTCGACGCATTGGGGAGACGCGCAGAAACTGCGAAAAGCACAGTCGAAACTGGAGGATACTCACGAGCTCCGCGGCCCACTGGACAGGGTGAAAGGCGAGAAGGCAGGGCAGGAGCGGCCGAGAAAAAGGCGAAGGACAACCGTGAAGGAAACGAAGAAAAAAATAGCGGAGACGGAAGGACGACAGAGAGGCCGAGGCAGAGACACACGAGAGAGAGGAGCGGCCAGCAGCGGCTGCGGATTTAGAAAGGAGGCACAAAGTGTACAGACAGAAGGAAAGAACGAGGGTGATGAATAGGAGACTCGTAGAGAAAGCGAAAAACGAGCAGACGGAAGAAACGAGGAGTGTACAGCAATGCTGAAAGAACGAGGTTGACGAACAGGCAGCTTTGTAGAGAAGAAGGAAAACTGGGAAGACGACTGCGTTCGGCGAAGGCGAAAAACAGGACTGGCACCAGTTTATCAAACGGCGGAGCCGACAGGAGCGCGTCCTGTCTCGAAAGGTGCGTACGCCTTTCACATGCGAGGGAGGAAGACGAGAAAATTTAGAGAGATAAATTGGCCAGAGGCGCTGGTCTCGCGACTGCTCGGGTGTCAGACTGTCGCACAGGAAAATCTACAAAGAGGGGAAGGAACCTGAAGGCTGCTATCCCCATTGGCGAAACAGGGTGTATCTGACAGCGAGGAACCGACCTTTGCACAAAGCGTTGAGTTTCTGCTGTCTTGAAATGACGCCGAAGAGAAACATGCGCTCCGAGTCAGCGCATGCATAGTGTCTGTCCACTCCGAGGTGACCGCGCGAAATTTCGGAATGGACCGCAAAAAAGAGGCTCTTTCAGTGGATAATCGAGCGGCGCTTGTTGCTGGCGCGTCTTAAGCCGCAGGTTTCCCAATCGTTGCGAAGAAAGCGGAAGTCCTCCTCTCCTAACGCGTCGATAGGAGTCTCTCAGTTGGTCTCCAACAAGACACACCAATGACCAGCAGCCTCTGTCTCCTTTTCCCCAAAGAGATTCCGAGAACGTTTTCTTGGCTGTCGAAGCACTGGCACCCGAGAAAAATGACCTTGTCTCTCTTGCTCGAAGCCAGTTTACGAGCCCGTACAGGTACGGTTCGGCGTTTCATTGATGAAGGCGCCTGAGAGGTCCGCGTCGTGCGTCGGCGCCGGTGGGAATGCGACAACACTAAAGGCCTACGTGACCTCATTGATGACGCAGAGAACCCGAGAAAGATTTGAGTGGCGAGGCAAAGTTTCCCGAGCTCCCTGTTGCTCTCTGTGTAGCAAGTGCTTGAGCTGGAGACAAGTGAAGTTGTTGCTCTTCTCTTGAAGTCGAACGGGGGACGAAAGGGGCAAACGCTTTTGAAAAACCACATGCGCACTTGAGAAAGAGCGCGAACCTCTTCATTTATTTATATTTATACGAACTGTAGCTTCCGTTTCGTTTACCCAGCTTCGATTGTGGCAGAGCTGCAAACGACGCTATAATTACAAAGCAGGGCCTCTCGAATACTTCCGAGGATCACATTCTAGATCGGCAGTGATCACTCTCGCCACCCCGAGCAGTAGAGGCACATATTTTCGGTGTCTTTTCCCTGACGACTTTCAACAGATACGAATACGACTGAATCCACTTCTCCACTTGTGCTCTCTCTTGAAAGCGGCGCTTCGCATCGGGGTAGAACGAGAGCACGGATTCTCCAAATTGCCTTTCACCGAGAGATCTTCGCTCTTTTGTGTCTCTCTTCCTGAGACACACCGGAGCTGCGGAAAGTCCAAATCTGCAGGAGGCGTCGACACGGGGTGGGCGGCTGTCTTGGTAGTAGACGCGACAGTGCGTCTGGAGTGAGTCTTTGGTCTTTCTGTTTCGCTTGACTTGTGCATTACCTCGTCACTGTGCAGAGTACAGTAAAGGTGAACCTAGCGAGCTGCCGCCTCTGGTCTTTTAAATCCTTCCCAGAAGGTACACCAGAAGTCGCGCTCGACGTAGAAGGGGAGAGCTTGGGGGTTACCGCGAAAAGCATCAGGCAAGACTGGAACATTACATGCTCATACATGCCCTCCGTCCGAGTTATAGATATGTGTCTCCAGCACGACAGAGTCCAGAGAATCGCTTGACTTCCACGAACGGAGTAACACCATCGGTCATCTTTACTCCCACAGTCTTTGATATTTTTCAGCAGAAAGACGTGTCTACAGTGAAGTTCCAACGGACGGCAGCGTGATATTCCATGTCGTTGTGGCAATCAGCTACCTTCTGCGGGGGAGTATGTACTAGGTATTGGGCTCTTGGTATCGATATTGAAGGTCTCCGAGGATGCGGGAGGCCTCTTGCTCTATCAAGTCTAATCACACCATGCCAGTTCTATATGTAGGAATCTGTGCAAGAGACTCAGAGGAGCGCGCCGGAGTCCGCCAAAGTCTGGGGAAGCTATGTTGCCGGTGTGGAGGGGATATTTTCCTCTTGAAAAACACTGTAAATCGAATTGTCGAAGATTCACAGGAGAAACTGCAGCGACCCTGTAACTCGCTTGAGTCCTCCAAAGCCGGCGCTGGGAACTGGAAAATGCTCTCAAAACATCGCTTCCGAACCCTCACAGAGAGGGGTACAAAGCAGCTACGATAGTCTCCGTATCAACACCATAAAACTGTGGAGTTCGTTTCACTCTCTCCCGTAGAAGTGAATACGTAAGAGAAGGTGTAGCTCCACTGCGCCCTGCATGCTTCGTTTGTGGCGCAGAGGTGGAACGTCGAGTGGACCATCTCCGCAGAGTGTTCCTGCTTTCGCATGCTGCTGCTCAGTGAATACACGGAACGGCGCTCTTTGGGGTCGCCCGCTATCGAAGAGATTGTCACTCTGAAAACGCAAAAAGCAAGAAACGTCCTCTCTACAATGGCCACAGCGTCAGAAAAGAAAGCCCCGTTTCGCCCTCGACTGGAAATCCACCATAGAATCCACTCCAGTGTTTGTGTCCACCTCGCTTCACGTTTATCGCCACTCGTCTCGGGTCTCTCTCCGGTCGCTCTTGTCTCTTTGAGCGCTTACCCCGGGAGTGACAAATGAAACTTCTTTTCAAAAACGAGAAAGATCCACGATCCATCCACGTTACACCTGTCTCCCTTCTCTCCCTTTCGTCATCACCTCCTTCCGTCCTTGGTCCACTCTCGCACTTGTGCATTCAACTCTTACGACTTCCCTGGAACCTCCTTCCTTGTCCCTTTTCCACTCCTGAGCTTCTTCCTCTCCACCCTCAAAGTCTCTCTTGCTTCTCTCGCTGCAGTCGCAGTTCGCGGTAGAGGCCCGTTTTCTCCTTCCACGAATCTCGTCTTTCACTGCATGCTCACCTTCCAACAGACAACCCAGACTTCAATCCCTGCCCACTCGCGGCAAGGCGGTAAATGCATCTTCGTTCAGGGAAATTGAAAGCGCTTCCAGTGTCTGTATGCAGGAGACGCCATTAGGTCAGGTGGCAAAAAAAACTTCCTCGGGCAGCTCTCCTTCGTTTTGTTCTCTCCCTCCCCTCGTTGACATCTTTCCCCCGCAAACGCTCCCCCGTCCCATGCGGAGTCATACACAGGACTACAACATCCGAAACTGTGCATCACTTTTCCGACTCTATCTCATCGTCGAAGCTACATTTAGTATCCTAGCGACTACAACGTCCTGGTTTCCTCAGTAACGCGACACTCAGCGTCGTCACTGCATGAAGGCGCCGCCGACCGCAGCGACGACGGCAGCATTCATTGGGGCGCTCTGTCGCGTGAACCGATCCTCTCCGTTCTCGAGCCCAGAGGAAGGCTGTGTCGCATGCCCAAACAGAACCTGAGTGAAGGCGCCAAGTCCACCGGGAAGCTCGCGGCTGTCTCCTTCTCCCAGGGTCTCCTGTTCTCCGCTGTCGCTCGCTCCGTCACTCAGCCGGTAGCCGGAAAGCGCCTCCGCCCGTCGCTTCGCCCCACAGACTCCGGCGCCCGCGGCGCAAGCGGGCCCGAGTGTCTCCGCGCCCGTGGAGCCCAACGCGCCCGTCTCCTCAGGCAAGAGCTCGGCGCCGGCCCAGAAGGCGCGGCTATCACGGAGGGCGACAGCGCTCGTCTGGTGGGTCACGTCCGTAGGTGCATGCAGGAGGAGATTTGTCATCCAGTCTGTTCGAGCCCAGCGGCTTGAGCTGACGGTTGTCTCCTCGCGCCCGCGCCGGAGGGCCTCAGCGAGCTCCGTCTCGTCCAGGGCCTCCGCAAGTGTCTCCAAGGGCAGGGCCACACCGCACCTGCGCCAGAGGCTGAGGCGCAGCTGCTGCAGCTCGGGGACAGTCAGGAAGCGGAGGAGGGGCAGCAGCGGCTGAGGCCTCGCCGCGGCCTTCTGGAGCCTCGGACGCATGCGCTCAGCCGACTCGTTTTTTCCAGACTCTTCGCGACGAGAATACGCGGCAGTCGTGGAGGCCGATTTGCAGCTCTGCGCGAAAGAGCCGAGACAAATCTCGAAGATCGCCGCCTCCACCTGCCGGCGCGCAGAGTTCCTCGCCAGAAGCTTCCAGAGGCCGCGCTTCTGGCCGCTGATGAAGGCGTGGACGATCCAGACCGCGAGGACGTACTGGAGTGGGACGCAGGCCAGGAGAAGCAGCAGGAGAGCCGCGAAAACGAACGCCACCTCCGTCAAACTGCGGTTTCTCCAGGAAAACAAGTTGCAAATCTTCTCTCCCCACACCACCCACCGCCACAGCTTGACAAGAAACCGAGTCGACGACGCCCGAACCTCCCGATACAGCGCGAACAGCTCGCCCCCCGGCAGCGACGACCCAGCCAAAGGCGTTTCCACGGTCTCCAAATCTGCGGGATCGGAGACAGGCCCGGGACCGTCAGGACCCCCCGCAGTCGGCAGCACAGGCCCAGCTGGCGGGGACAGGCCCTCCACGGCCTCGGGAGCGCTGGCGCCCCAGCCTAAGAAGGAATACGCAGTCGGAGGCTCGATATCGTTTTCGAGAGGCTGCGCAGAAGGGATGGACACCGGAGAAACTGTCTCCGACTCGCGACCGGCGGCGGCTGGCCCTCGTGAAGCCTCGGAGAAACACGGGAATCGCAGGGACGGAAGAAAGAGAGATGCCGACTCGCGCGATGGCCGGCGCACTGTCAAGAGCTCCAGAAGCGCCTCCAGAGCAGCGGCGTTTGAAGAAGGCGACGAGAACGGGGGGGCGCTCAGGACCACGAGCGAGGTGTTTAGGGTCCCGTAGTCGGCTGCAAGGAGCCCCTCTTCTCCTTGGCGCTTCGTTCTCCAAAATCGCGAAGCAACTCCTAGCGCTGAGTGCTTTTCTGAAAACGCAGGACATCTGTCAACGGCGTCTGAGCGCTGAGGCGAGCCGGGCGCGATTTCTGGCAAAAAAATCTCCGACGAGACGAAAGGAGAAGCCGCGGCGATCTGGGCCTGCAGAGAGGCCCTGCAGACTCGCCCAGGAAACGCGCTGCAGAGACGGCGCGTCGAGGTAAACGGCGAATCTACAAGAGGAGACAGAGTCGCCTTCGGCACGACAGGCGTGAACCTCGGAGAAAAGACGGAGAACAAGCAGCTCCCCCAAGACTGCGTAAGTGCCGATCTCTGCTTCCACGCGGAACCCTGAGATTCTGCCTGCTCGAATGTTGAGGCCAAAAACCGAAACGCAAACTCCGCGTCGAGCCCTCCAGTGCGAACCAGGAGTGCTTGCCCCGTCTTCCTTCCTGTCTCTCCACTGTACTCTCGTCGCCGACGGTGCCCCGGGCTCGGCCGCCGCCGCGCGGTCGCCGAGACGCCGGAAGTCTGTCCCCACGAGTTCTGGGAGGTCAGCAGGTGTCTCTGTTCTTCCAGTTCTTCGCTCGCCGCCTCGCCAGCCTCGTCTCCGGAGACCGCACGCGCAGTCTGTCTCCTTGGAGGCGACATACGCCAGTGTTCCACCTCTTCGTCGTCGTCTCGAAACCGCGCGCGCTTCCCTGGAGTCGTGGCGCTTTCTCGCGGCCGACGGGAACCAGCCGCCTTCGCCTTCGCCCCTTCTGCCTCGCTGCGTGCCTCGCCCGGCTCGATCTGGAGCCCAACTAGCGGTCGCGCGGTCGCGGCCGGGGCCATGAAGTAGTTGTGGGCGCTGCCGAGCTGGACGAGATCAACTCCGGGCGAGGGGCTTTGTTCCGGAAAAGGAGGAGTTTCTGCAAAGAATGGCGCGCCTTCTGCTGCGTCGCGTTTTCTCGCTTGTCTGGCAAATGCACTGGTGTCTCCTCTGCCGTCCGACTCGCGCTTACCTCTTCGGGCCTCTCGAGGCGGCGCCGGGCGCGCGGGCTCCACGGCGGCGGGGGAGGGTGCCTCACTCTCTGCAGAGAGCCGCTCACGCTTCCGAAAATGTTTCTTCATCCACTTTCGCGCGAACTGAGCAACGCCTGTAAACATCGTCTCTGGGCCGACAGCAACTGAAGGATTCGTTGAATGACTCGCGGGCGCTTGTCGACCAGAAGAAGAAGAAGCACAGGAAACGTGTGGTGGCGAAGACGATTGAGGTTGCGAGGAAGAAGACGAAGAACGAGGACGTGATAAGGAAGACGAAGAAGATTGTGATGCAGAAGAACAAGGTTGTGAACCAGAACAGGGTTGTGACGAAGAAGATGAAGAACAAGGTTGTGATGCAGATGAAGCTAAGTAAGAAGATGAAGGAGACGAAGGTGAAGATGAGGAACGAGAAGGGGATGGAGAGGATGAAGTTGGAGCAGACAGCTTGTGTTTGCCACGAGGATGACGATGTCCAAAATGTCGACGCCGAGAGCGTCGACTCACCGGCACTGCCTGGTCGTGCGGCAGTTGTGAATCTGAAGCGAAGACGCTTCTTGAATCCAGCAGTGCTTCTTCATTTGAACTTTCACCTCTTTTTTTTTCTCCTACTTCTTCTCTTTCTACCTCACCACCCTTTCTTCCCGCTGCTTCCTCCTGTATCAGAAGAGCCTCTGTTCTTCCCAGTTCGTCTCCTCCTGCACAGGCATGTCCCCAGAAACCCATCTTGTTGCCGACACTCTTGCTCCCTCCAGAAGCTCCTTGGTTTTCTTCTTCTCGGTACTGTGCCTCGACAGCTTCTCCATCTTTTGATCTCTCATCCTGTTTCCTTCCTTCTTTTCTCTCTTCTTCCTCCTCCTGCTCCTCTCCTTCGTCCACTTTCTCTTTTCCTCCCTTTTCTCTTTCTCGCCTTCCTTCTTCCTCCTCTTCTTCTTCCGCCACTTCTTCTCCACCAACTTCCTCTTCATCCACTTGTGCTCTCACTCCTCTCTGTATTTCTTCCCCTTCTTCTCCTTCTTTTCCTTCTTCTCCTTCTTCTCCTTCTCCCCCTTCTCCTTCTCCCTCTCCCTCTTGCGCGTCTTCTCTCTCTTCGTCTTCTCCCTTTCCGCCTCGCTCTTCTTCCCTCCATTCTCGCTGCCTGTCGTCTTTCGATCTCGGCGGCTCTGCCCCTGCACACACGCGAAAGAAAACGCTGCACGCGACAGCTGAACAACGATGAAATGCAATTAGGCGCCAGGGAGCAGTCCACTGGACGGCTTTTAGCGTTGTGTCTGCGGCGACGCAGGTGAACGTTCTCAACGGTGTTCGAAAGGCTTCGGCGGACAGCAATCGGATGCTTGTGAAACAAGAAGCTGCTTCGGCCGCACCACTCGCGCGCACCCTCCGATGGAAAGCTGATTCGAAGTAACCAGCAGCTCCACTTCTGCGTGGCGCGGCTTCTGTAGGAAACAAGTTTCAGCGTAAAGCGCGAGTTCATCATCATATGCCATGTTTGACTGACGGTACAAATGTGCTGTGTTGCGACACACTCTTTCGTTTCGCGCAGTTGAAGGGGTGAGTGTGTAATGATCGTTGATTCTGCGTCTCCACCACAGCACTGAAAACATGAATTCAGCAAAAGTATCCGTTCCGCGAGAGGTCTTCTGCAGCCTTCTTCGCGCTCGGATCATGGTTCCTTCGCCCCACTCACTGACCTGTGTCTTCCTCAGTTTCTCGCCGCGTTTCGCTGGACCGCGCCGCTTCGTCGCGCGCTTCCTGCCCTCCCTCTGAAGTCCCCCGGCGTCCCGAGCGACTTCCGCCGCATGCGGGGACGAAGTCGCAGTCTGCGCAGAGGAGCCCGGCGACTGCGGGAGAGAGCTGGGGGGCTCCGCCGGCGACGGAGAAGGCGAGAAGAAGGCGCGTCCAGTGAAGCGTAGACACCACGAGTTCCGCAAACTTCCCGCGCTCGCGGCAAGTGCTCCAGAAGTCTTTTTCTTCTCTTTCATAGGAAGGCAGAAGCAGCCGCGGGAGGGGAGGCGGCAGGCGCCACGGCGAGCAGCACGGTGAAAAACAACCGCATACACTCCACGAAAACCGACGAGATGGAGCCTCAGCTTGGGGCTTTCTTTTGCCATGCTTGAGACCCTCGGCCTGAGTGCAGCGTCCGCAACTGTCTCCTTTGCAGGAGGGGCGAGGCGGCGCAGAGGACGCGCGCGAAAGGGGGGACTCTGACAAGAAGGTCTCGCAGTTTTGGGGGGGATTGTCGCTGCCGTTTATGCTTCCAGATGCGGCGGGATCGAGATGCCAAGAGGCGTGGTGATGCTTCAGAAGGAGAACCAGCATGCACGCGAGGGGACGAGAATCTCGCGACGCTGAAGAAGAGGGAGAAAGCAGGACCTGCAACTGCATGCGCCGCGGCGTGAAGAGCATGAAGAGCGGAAATTCAGTGAGGAAGTCGAGGAGACAAATGCCTGCCCGCGGGTGCCGACTGAGCACCACCAGCAGAGCCGGAAAAAGCAGAAACGCGAGGAAACGCGAGGGAAGAAAAAGCAGAGATAGGAGAAGGTAAGCCAGACAAAACAGCGAGAAAGACGGCGAGGTGAACTCCGTCACGGCCGACGCTAGAGACGCGAATCCGGCGATCCTGAGGTCAAAGGCGCAGGAGGAAGAGATACGAAAAAAAACGATGGAGACAGAGAACGCGAAGCTGTAGTGACAGGCGGGGCGTCGAGTCAGGTGGCACACAACGGGTGAAACACAGAAGGACAAACTTGAAAAAACAAGAGCGAAGGAGATAGCCCTGGAGAGCTCGAACCATTCACGCGTCCGTATTTGAACGCATGCGTTTCCACGCCTGATCGCTTCACGAGCGAACTATCTAGACACAGCACGCCTTTCGGGTGTACGTACAGCAGCCGACTTCAGTGGCTACTTCGCGTCCGACAGACGGGACAGACTCGGCCGAGGCCAGGCTCGAACACCCAGCAAAGCAGGCAGTCGTCCGCAAAGAGTGCCCCGCACGGTTTCAGCTGCATGCATTGTGGTCGGAGCTGTCTGAAAAACATTCTCTAAATCGCCTGGAAGGACGCAACTCTCTTACCGCATTCTCCTGTTGATCTACTCACATGCGTCTCCCTCTCGGACCTCTACTCACACATATACTATAACTGTATACACATAATTACAGAAATATATATATATATATATATATACATATACATACATATGCACGTATGTATATATCTATGTATATATATATATATGCTGACAGATGTAGACAAATAGATAGGGAGAGGTGGATATCGAGACAGATATGGATAGACAGTTAGATAGATTTGGTTGAATTGATGAACGGAGAGAGACAGATATAGAGACCTAGGGGGAGATATAGGCAGACAGGTGGGCATACAGAGACAGACACGACGGATTCAATTCCTGTGTAACTTTCTGTGTTGCGTGTGTAAACTGTTCCATCTTTTTTCGGGAAGCGCACCTGTCTCGTAGTCTGCCAAGGCGTTTGATTTGGAGAAGGAGCTGTTGAATCGGAAGCCAAGTGCCTCCTCCACCTGCGGCGTCTGCTGCTGCAGCTGCTCCTGTCGCGACACTGGAGCTATCGAGGAAGGGCTGAGGCGTATCGAAGACTTCCTCCACAGGTTGCAGATAACTCGGCCACAAAGTCGGACTCAATACAGAGATTTCAATTCGCCCCTCGTCGGCCTTGAGAGACTTCGTCTCTCGTCCCTTCACCTCTCGCCCCTTGTCGCCTCCGACTGCGGTCGCCGCAAGAGGGCCCTGCGGGTTCGCCTCTGGAGCGGACGCGCCCGCACGGCTGTCTCCGCTGGTTTGAGGCGCTGAGCCTGTCTCTCGTCCTGAAGCGCCGAGGCCCCCAGCGGAGGCGCCAGACTCTCCCGACGACCGGGACGACGGCAGTACTCGGCACAAGTCAGCGAGAGGATGGGTCACAGCATGCGAAGAAGAAGGAAAAGGCAGGAGAGGCAGAGACAAGCGCTGCGGCGTCGCAGGGCCGAACAGGTGGCTCGGGACAGCCACTGAGCCAAGGTAGTACGCGAGGGGACAGGCCAGGGACAGAGACAAGGCGAGAGACGGCGCCCACGGCTGGGTCGCGGAGAGAAAGGGACCGAGGGAGGCGGGGGGGCCTTGAGCCGACGGCGGGGGGCAAGGGAGCGAAGGGAGAGAAATGCCGACTTCGGCGTTGCTTGCGGGGCCTCCTGGGTCGCCCGAGCCTGCGCGCGCGGCCGCCGCCCCGGTGATGCGCTGGACGCGCCGACTCTCGAAGTCGCCCTGCCTCCTCTTGGGTGTCTGCGAAGACTGTCGACCGCGCGCGGCGGGTGCGGGCGCGTAGCTGGGGGGCGGCGCCGCGTAGAGGTGGAGGACGAGGTCTTGCTGGTTCCTAGGCGCGAACAGTGGGAGATTGAGACAGGGCGCAGGCCGGAAGACGAAACTCGAAGGCCCGAACGTCGGCACTGGATGCGGAGACGCGCGCGAGAACAGTTTCTGAAACAGAGATGCGGACGCCGCGGGCGTCGCCGCAGCCGCCGCAGGCAGCGGGAGAAATGGAGAACAAGCTGAGTCTGGAGACCCCGGAATCAGCACGCAGGGATACAAAGAAGACTGGAAACTGACGAGAATGTACGGCGTGTAGCCGACCGGGAAGAGCGGAACGTCGAGCGAATGGAGCGCCAGAGAGAGGAGAGAAAACGATACAGCCGAAGGCGGAGGAAGAAGCGAGAAAGGGTCGAACGCATACGGTTTCACTCGCACTGACACGGCGTCTTTGAGTGTTCTTCTCGCCCGTGCAGCGGAGTCTACAGCGCCCATGGGCATGCGCATTCGCCTCCCGTCTCGCTTCTGCGTCGTGGTAAAAGAAGTCTCTTCCCTCGTCTCTCCTTCGTCTCCCGTCTCCAGGGCTCCTGCGGAAAGAGAAGAAGCCGCGCCTCGCAGACCCGGCTGGTGCTCCTGGCTCGTGCCTCGGCCTCCCAACGCAGGCCCTGTGTCCGGGGACACCGCATTCGCAATCGTTTCGCGAAGACAAGACAAAAGCGAACCCAAAACGGCTTCCTCTTCTCCGGTTCCTTGCGACGCCTCGGCTGCGGTTCCGGGTCCCCTCTGCGACTGGGGAGGAGCCGTCGGCGAGGCCGCAGACGCCGAGGGGGTCTCGCTGGACTCGTCGGCGTGCTCAAGGCGTGAGCGAGTCCCGGGCGCTGAGGCCTCCGGAGCCTGGCCAGCTCCAGAGCTCCCCTCGACACTTGTGCAAGCGTTGTTGCCATCGAACGAGGACGGCGAGAAACGCAGAGAAGACGCAGGAATGGTTTCGAGGCGGCCCGCTCGGAGGGCGGCAGCGCGCCGCCGCTCCACCTCGCGCTTCTCGACCCAGTCGACGAGGGGCCACACCCAGTGCGGAAGGCCCTCGGCGCACGCGTTGGTGTAGAGCTGCAGGTCGCGCCAGTGGACATACACCGCCGCGGCGGAGCCGAACTCCCTGCTCCGGAGGAGCGCCGCCACCCAGTCGTGGGCGGTCACGGCGTCTGGGGTGTAGAAGGTGAGAGTCTCCATGCACGCCGCGGGAGGCGGGAGCGGCGGAAAGGCGTCGAGATCGTCGAAGTACCCCGTTGGTGGCAAGACGCTCGTCTGCGGCAGAGGCGCGGAAGTTGCGGACTTCGAGATACAGAACCACTTGGTACTCGGACGCAGTTGTCGAGGCTCCAGACTGGAAGTCTCTGTCGGACCCGTGTCCTTGCACCGCTCCTGCAGTGCCCCCGACACCCGTTTTCCGCGTCTGGCCTCGCCCGAGAGCGCCGCGATCTCGGGTGTATGTACACTCAAGCTCGGTGCGTCCATCAAGCCATCGGAGTCGGAGTGGAGCCCCGAGGCCGGAGAGGCATATTGGAGGGACGGGGAGACCGTCGCCGATTCAGGTTCCTCATCCCTTTCGGCTCGGCTGCCAAGCGTACCGTCTTCATTCGCCTCTCCTTCCAAGGCTCCGCTTTCCCCTTCTCGCAGCAGGCGTCCGGGCTCCGAGTGCGCCGCGCCAGATCGTCCAGACAGCTCGCTATGCCCCGAGAAGTACAGATCATCGCCTCCTCTGTCTGCCGCGGCTTCCATCAGAAACTGTTCATCCTCAAAGCGCCTGAAGGCTTCGTCTTCAATTGCTTCTCCGCCAGTGCCCTGCGTGGCTGAGGAGGACGAAGAACTCCGTGACGCCGAAGAAGAGCCGTCTCGCAGAGTTTCGGCATCGTCCAGGTACCCCGCCGCTCTTCCCACTTTCGCCTGCTCCCCGGTGAGGTGACCGAAGGCGAAGCGACGGTGAGCACGGTTCTCACCTTTTCTGTGAAGAAGCGCGAGCGTGCATCCCGATTGCTGGTCTTCTCCAGGCGCTGATTCCACGAAGGGGTCGAAAGATTTCGGAGTCGAGCAGGAGCGGTCCGAGCTGTCTCCGGGGACTCGGTCCTGCTCGCGCCGGTCCTCAGGCTCCTCCTCGCCGGCACCTTGTCTCCTTTCCACTCGCAGGTGCCTCGGGAAGTCGAGCTGCTTCTCTCGACCTACACCTCTTCCCGTGCGAGCGGCCGTGCCTTCTTCTCCACTGGACTGAGCGAGACATCCCTCCTGCCCAGTGGGGTGAACAGGAGTCGAGTGTGAGTCATGCAAACGACTGTCCGCGGCGACACGCACGGTGTTTCGACCCTCTCTGGGTGCTGCCGCCCCCTGTTGTCTCTGCCGCAGATCTATAGCCCCAGTTGTCTCCGTTGCTCTCGTCGTTTCTGTCGCGATGCCCTCCCCGAACAGTGAAGAGGAGGAGCGCAACATATCAAGACCGGTCGTTTTTCCGGACGGACTCCGGCCCTTCTCGTCCTCCCTCTTCCTTCTCGCCCGCTGGGTCTCGAGCGCCAGCTGCAGGACGTTCTGCGCATGGAGTGTCCAGGTGAAGCCCTTTTGTTGCTTGTCGTAGGAGAAGTTCGAGAGACGCGCAGTCCGCAGGTCCCAGGCACACGTCGCCTGCGAGAAGTCGAACAAGTCCGCGAGAGCGGAATCCGTCACAATCGCGAGAGGCGAAACGCAAGGTGTCCAAGGAGCAGCTGAGTCTGCACCCAGCTCGCGGCAAGACTGTGTTCCCTTCTCCGAGACGCTTCCATGCGTCCTCCAGTCGGCGCAACGACCATCGACCCAGCAGCCAACGCCCTCTCGTCGCGCGCGTCTCTCCTCGCCTCCAGAACGACGGCAAAGGCGTTTTTGTGGCGCGCGGGCGTTCGGTTCCTCCGCGAATAGAGAGTCGTCCTCTCCCGCTTCCTGCCACCCTTCTGTAGACAGGCGGGATGGCGGTGACCCCGTATGCTCTGGAGACTGAGGAGGCCCCTGCTGTCTCGACAGCGACCCGCCTGCGCGGCGAGACGCGCCGGAAGGAAGAAGTCGGCGAGGTTTGCAGGCTAGCTGGTCTTGCCGAGTCTCCGGTCGGTGGAGATGGGGAGAGCGATGTGGGGACGCGGCAGACGGAGAGCGTTCAGAAGCGTCGAGAGCAGTGCCAGACGTGGAGATGGCCTTCAAGGCGCAGTCGCCCACAGACGGCGACTGGCAAGAAGAAACGTCTTCAGACTCGTCTTCTTCTTCCTGAGAGGCGGTCACACCTGCGGAACCGTCAGGAGGGGCGGCGGCGTAGGAAGCGAAGAGAAGGTGGGACGTGTATCTGCAGACGTTCCGGCACTTGAGAGGAATCGACTTGAAGGAGAACAGAATGTGTCTGTCGAGAATGAGGAAGCGTTTCGCGAAGCGGCGAGTGTGACGCGTTTTCCGGTGCAGGAACCCCGCCCGCATGAACAGAAGAAGTGAGGCTGCTGCCCCAGGAGAAGGCGAAACCGGGGCGGGGAACAAAGCGTGTGTGGGTGCCGCGGCGTCTCCATCTTGAGGCCGAGGGACGCTTGGAGTGCCTCCGAAAAGGTTCGCTGTGTTCTGACGGTTCTCTGGATGCAACGGCTCTGAAGACCGTGGGGCTACCACCGTGGAGACACGCTTCCCTCGACGCTCGTCCTTCTCTCTTCCTCGCTCCTCTGCACCCCCTGCCTGCTTTGAGGCAGAGCACCCGCCATCAAGACGCAGATTGTCGCTGTCTGCACCGGAAGTCGCCTGCGGAGGAAGCAATGCTGTAGAATCCGGACTCTCCAGCATCCACGCCGGAACACCCGCCTCTATGTCTTCGTTGGTCGACGAAACGCACTGGCAAGCCCCGCTGTTTTCACTTCTTCTTGGAGGGGGAGAGCGACGGCGATGGGCGAGTTCTTCCATGCTGCGGTGGCCTCCAGGTGAAGTTAGGGACGCCGAAGAAAAACGCGCCACGAATGCTTCAGGTAAAAGTCTACAAAGGCGTGTGTCTATGCAGGTGTGCGAACAGCCGAAGAATCCGTGAGGCGAAGGCCAGCTACGCGTTATTCGCGGTCTAGCGTTTCAAGCTTTCCTATAGCTCGAGAGACGAGCTCGCCTACTGCGCTGTGAACATGGCGACGCGATGGTGGTACGAAAGTGGGGACGAAAGTCACTGACGTGCCAGTTAAGCAACGGGCTGTGCTGCGCGAGGCTAGAATGCTGAACGACGGCGAAGAGCCGGGACGCTAGCGAAGGCACACACACAGTCTGGGAACTCGAAAAGACTGCCTAATAGAAGGGCACTGAAAAAAAAAGTTTAGTGAACGAAGGCTGTACATTTCAGGGAATGTTCTAGTGAAGGAGGAGGGTTAGGAAACTTTGTCGAGCGACGGAACCGCAGTTGGGCAGGCGTGAGAGCACGCGCGAAGTCACCTGCCTTTCGCAGCTGTCGGCAGAAGGGAAAGAGACGGTTCGAGCGTTCTTCTGTCTACTAGAGGATCTCCTCGGCCTTTGAGATGAAAAGCAGATGGACGAAAGCTGTTCATTTGTGATTCACAGACGGATTTTTGGTGTACATTTTGAGGACGATGCTGGAAAACGCGCATGAGAAGGTACCAGTTTGCGGCATGCAACAGCTGAACACCTGCCCGTCTACAAATGCACACCCGGGAAATCCTCTTGAGAGCATACAGTCGAAACCAACTAGTTTACGATCACGGAAGAGTTTCTGTCCATGTTCTAGCCAAGCAAGCTGGGAAAAGGGATCGCAGCAAAGGATAACGTTTGTTGTTTCTTCGACCATGCAGTCGTAGATCTCCAGTGCACGAACCTAGTTCGCGCCAGCGCGACGCGGAAGGCATCATACAACAACCGTCATAGACCGACACTCTAGTCGAGGCCGACGAAAAAGCCACACTTCTGGCGTAGTAATGACGGATTAACTACTCGTTTCAATCCGATGGGATGGATGATGCACTGGCTTCGTCTTGATAAGGAAACCATCCGCGATTCCGAAAAGCAATTCTTTTCCGCGTAGCCAGCTGCTTGAGACATGGTTAGGCCGTGCGACGACAGACTGGCGCGTAGCATTTAGGTTGAAGGCAGAAGCTACACAAGGCAAGAAAGCAAAGAGCGCGGGTTTTTTTCGCCTACGAGCATTTCGAGGACCGCGCTTATCAAGTACCCTGGCCCCCGGGAAGAACCAGTTCATTCAGAGGCTGTTCTTTCCCAGGCGACGGTTCTCGATGCTGGAAGGGCTGAGGGAGCATCTAAGTTCTTCTGGCGTTACACAAGCACCACCAGTTCCCCCCCCTCAAAGCCTGTGTTGTTTTTATAATAGTGAAACGTGAGTAATGCAACGGTCTCAGTCCGAGGAATCATCTGTTGTCGGGGGCGGCCCGTTCCCCTCAAGTGAAAATCGAAACGAAGGAATTACATGTGCGCATGCAGGTTCGACCGGTAGTTTAGCATTCACCCTTCGTAAGACATTCGTATTCAATTGATACGGCAAGCCATTTGCATTCATGTTTCCAGCGAGATACCTCAATGGCGTTTCGCCGGACAGCAGGCTCATTCAACCTGATGTTGAAAATTCTCCAGCATTTAGTGATGTCGTCAGTCATCTGCACTTGCCACGAGGAACACTTGTGTCTGCATGCAGGGGAGTCTGTGATTGGTTTTCCGATTAACGATCCAAAGACGCTTCAGTGGCGCTGTCAATAGCTGAGGTCCACTGCCGCTTTCTGCAGTTTTACAACCGAACCCCGTGGCTCATTATAACCGAACGTCTTTTCAGGTGGTAACTTTGCCAGTATTTGCGTGCTTGCTTGGGGAAAATGAGCTGTAGCATGGATTATGTTCGTGTTTCAGAAGTGTGAACCGGCTAGGTCGCTCCCGCAGGCGCCAGCGAACTGAGTTTTGTTCTTTCTTCTCACATCCAGGTTTCTATGCCATGATACCTTGCGTATTTCGAACAATGCGGTCCCCCGACGTATAGGCTACGCTATGTACCTCGGACTTCTCTAGCATCGACCGTGTATGAGTTGTGACGCGCACGAACTGGGGCGCGACTGTTAATGAATGTATGAAACATTGTCGTCTGCTCTCTGTGAGGCTGAATACAGACTCGCTGGGCTTGTCCAGAGTTCGATGAGCCCCACAGCAGGCGAAAGGAATTGCACCCTACTGCATGTGCACGACTTACCTGAATTGTAGTACAGGTGGTGATATTCAAGCTTTCTGGTGGTGATAAAGCAACTCTCAGTGCTACACTGGCTATCCAATCTGCACTAGCTTATTCCTTCCCAAACGGACCCACGATGAAGCTGTGCCACATCAGTGTAGGCGTAGTGCAGCCAAGAGAAACGATTTCACATAGGAAACTCCCGCAGCCTTCAGCAGCGTCTGTTCCTTTGAGGTACGAGTGCTTCATGCTACTGATGCACGTTCAATTTCAGTCCGTTTTCTAAAGACGAAAATGACTGTAGGGTCAATGTCTATACTCCATTGGACTCGTCGGAAGTTGAGGCATCACGGATCCACAACAACTGTCAAAGAGAAAACGTTCCTAACGGAAGTTCTCAATTACCTATACGAGGTAAAAGAACTCAGCCAAACGGACGAAAGTGACGCCTCTCGCAGCACGGCCTGTGCTGTACCCGCTCACGATCAGACCGCTTCCCCTTTTCCGACACCTCCTCCCCATCCCGTTTTTCAAAAAGATATTCCCGCTTCTCCAAGTTCTTCAACAGAGAAAGAACCGAGCGTGTGCGGTGACGAGACACTGCCTCGGATGACTGTGCGTCCGATCAAAAGTCTGTTTCTCTTACTGCCCTGAATATCGTCCACTTATGACGCGAAACTGGACACGCAGGCCTGTTGAGTTCCCTGGACGGCCGTACTGATCAGATGAACCATTTTCCGGGCCGCCTACGAACTGCATAACTCACTGTCCCTCATGAAACCGCCCACTCTTAGCCAGCCGCAACCATGACGCGGCTGACGACAAAAAAGTGGAAGTGGAACACTCGCCCTCGACACACACTTTGTAGAGTACAGCAGAAACACACAAAAACACAGTTGTACCATCGGGTGCTTGCTCCCTGTGTGTTCACCCCTCCCTGTTGCGCACATCAGCACAGGGTACACAAATATGTTCCATGTACGACTCTTCGGTCGATCTTGCATTCTACAATCGCGCGGGGAACAATACCCATGCACGACAGGCAAAGTTTGAAATTGTCCATGTGCAAAAACACATTCCCTATCGCGAAACAAAATCCCTCACGGTGGATGCGATAAAAAATAGAAATGCGGGCGTGCACGGATGAACAGATAGATACCGATAACACTGAACCTTTCCCTGTAGTGGCACGTTGTTGTCCCTGTGTGCTGGGGCCGGTTTCCGCACCTTCACCTGTTCTGTTCCTCACGCGCTCCTTGCCAGCATCTTTTGGGCAGGAAAAAAAAGACCGCGCAGGGTGAGGTCAAAGTCTGCAACGGAGTATCAGCTCACCTCGTTTGGGGAATAGCAGAACGGAGAGAAATTGTATGCCACAATGAACAGCACACGAGTCGTTGACTCCCGGCTTACGCCTGTGTTGGCAAGCCGGCAGCCGCCGTACATCACCCGAGCACAAGAGGGTGGAAAGTTTACCTCTTGAAAAGTTTTCACCAGCACAATTAACATCCACCAAGCCCGGCACGCAGACAAGCCGGACGCGGTATTGCCGTCTACGCAAGTGCCCATGCTGCATATTTGAGGACCGTGACAGGCGTCCCCTGGCCCCTGCAGCGACACAACATTTGCAAAACCCACTTGGAAGAAACGCGCTCCATTTCTTCAACGGTAACACCCTACGTAACCAGATGGTCCTAGTCTGACGCTTGCTCCAAGTCACTCAAAGCAGAATCGGTCCGTACCTTTCGTCACAAGCATGCACTGCTTCGCTCGGGTCCATACCACCACCAAGCTGGCACGGCACAGGACGAAAGGTTATCTCCTCCAGTGTTCGGGGTTGAACCAGTCTCCCCGTCGAGAGTAAGCCGGAGAACTGAAGACAAAGCACTGGCGTCAACGTAGCCTCGTGACATACATTCCGTCTGGACATCGAATCGGCCGCCACCCTCCTCAGACCGGCTCCCGGAAGAGAGGTAGGGTGTGTCCGTGCCCTGAGAGGCTTCCGCTGGAGAAGGGAAGTCACTTGGCGTGCTGAAAGAGCTGTCCTCTTCACACACGAGTTGTTCGTCACTGTGAAACTTCGTTTCCAGTTTCACGCGCTCCATATCGAAGACGGGATCTTGCAACGGCCCCCCCGGAGGCACCGGGGCTCGGGGCCGCGTGGCAGTCTTCCGTCGTCGTCGCTGTTCAGAGAGCATGTCCAGCCCATGCTTCCTCTTTAAATGCTCAAACAAAACGGTAGTTGAGCCGGTGAAACGGAATTTCTGCTCACATTTGACGCACCTAGCTTGTTTTCCGGCGGCATGACTATAAATTCGGAAGAAATTGTACACTGGTGACGAACAACGCCGTGAAAGCTGAACGAGAGACGCCTGTGTTACGCTTTCCGGTGTCTGCTCACCTGTACAGCAGTTGTCGCCACGCTGCGATTCTTCATATATGTCATCTTTTTCATCTGATGTTGATGGTTCCATGATACTTGACAGGAACGCACACGACACGCGGCAGCACAAACAATTCAATTGAGTGTGGTCTCCGTCGCACCTCGGATGGGAGGAGGCCGCTTCAAAGGTGACACTAGGGTGAGTGTAACGGTTTACAAAGCGTTCCGGCCACACCCGAACTCCGGGCATCTTCAAACTACATGGCCACCCGAAACAAAAAGAGGTGGTCTCCACCGCTTAATCCCACACTTTCACCATTGTTGCGAGTGTTTTTTTCCGACGAAAATCGCTCCATAGCACGGTGTCGCGTCGTGCTGGTCTCAAATTTCACAGTGGTGCGAGTTGGTGGTGCCCCTTGAGCAAAGTGGCAAGGCAAGGTGATGTGGTGCGCCTGCCTCCACCCGTCTCCCGGTCGGGCTGCCCTGGATACCCGACAAACCGCTCCAGTCTTGTCATTCTCAAGACGGGAAAAAGAAACGAGCCACATACAATTAAAAACAAACCCCGATCCCCTGAGAAGAGCTTGCAAAATGTCCTCTGACCAAGCACAGGTCACCTGAGCAACTGAAAAGAAGCTGGCAAGAACCGAAAAGACCCCTAAATGTTGATCCCTCTCCCCGGATCGAGTGCCTCGGGCATTGGCATGGCCACCTCTTTCGCAGCAGCGTAAACAGCCAGTATCCTTGACCCTTCATTTGGCGGTTGACGAGATGAGGTGCTGCTCAATTGCACACTCGAGGTCGACGGGTTGGAACAACAGGAGACAACCGGTGAAACTCATGCTACAGTCCCGACATTCCTGCGCTGGGGTCGCTTTTTTGCTGCAGTTCTCTTCCATCTGTCTATTAAATGGAGTCCCTCGAGTGAAACTGCCGGGTTCTAGGGTGTCTGGCTCTATCACCGAGCTTCTGGCGTCTCCGACCGAAAACGTAACAGGGAGAAAGACGAAAACAGGTCCAGTGAAGACTTGAGGCGAACCCAAGATGCTTCCAAAGTCTCTTCGTTGCTCCACACATATCCTGCCTAGGCTGACAGCTGTACTAGCTCAAACCCGTGAGGGGCGGGCAAGAAACATACTGGCGTGGCATCCTATGTCCGAAAACTGCCACGCCCTTTCGACCTATTCAAATGACACTTGCTTTCAGTTGGTACTTTTCCTCCGTTCGACTGCCAATATGGCAGCAGATAAGGCTAGCCGCCGTGCGTTTCGCCCCCGTCTCTGTTTTCGTAGGGGAATCTGTCCCTACAGGTTTTGTTCTACACAGGTTCCGTGTTCCTGGGCGACTCGTAGCACACCATCGACGACTGGGAACTGCACTATCTCAACATCAAACACGTTTTTATTTCGGTGGGGAAACCCGCTTTTGTTCCGATTCTTTGGCATTTCTTAGAATTTGCGCTGCACCTCAACACAGACGTTCGCCTTCGCCCGAGTCCACAGCCTTCAGGTTCGAAGGCGGTATTTAGACAATGCAGTAAGCACCCTCTCAGCGTTGCCTCAGAGCATCAGGCCATTATTTCTCGATACGTTTTCTACAAGGGAATGGTGGTGCACGGGTTACCACCGTGGAAACGGCATTTTCCCAGCCTCGTGCAGTTGAAGGTGGTGTATTTACCATGCCTCAGAGCATCAGGCCATTATTTCTCGATACGTTTTCTACAAGGGAATGGTGGTGCACGGGTTACCACCGTGGAAACGGCATTTTCCCAGCCTCGTGCAGTTGAAGGTGGTGTATTTACCATAGCGGGTACGAACCTTCCACAAAAGGAGCTGCTACTGAAAAAACGGAAGGTTCGACGCTAAATACCACTACCTTTCTTCCTACAGAGTTTGAGAAGGTGAGGAAGCTGGCAACTCAACCGAGTCACTCTCTCTAACCGCTCAGTCCCTCTGTGAACCTCCTCCTGTCACAGCTCACTGAAGGACGCTGCTTGCATCAATTTCCGCGCTTCATCCGTTATCATCACCATTACCTGGTAGACGGCAGACTTCCTTCAGCTGCGTCTGGTTTCCTCCGTGGGCAAGACCCAAATCCCACTACGACACCAAGACCCCCATCCGACAAACCGACACCTCTTTGAAACTGTTTCAAATGAATCCACGTCACCCACACTCGCGGCTGTCCGATTATTCGCCAAGAACTTCACATTTTCTTGGTGGGCGCATGACCGTCGAGTTATTGAGCGCCGTTTAGTATCCGTTACCAGTTTCTCCGTAATTCTTGCCTCAAATTCCCGCTAGACATTTCTAGAGTGTTTCAACTGCAGCACCCCCATGCATCGTTCTCTCACCCTTAACGCTCACCTCAGGGCTCGGAACCAGCATTTTCCACGCATTTATTACGTTTTCTGCTCCGTTTGAACGAACGCACCGTGCCTCCACCAACAGAACACACTCGGGCCACCCTTCGCTTTCGACATGACTGACCAGCGACAGACGAGACGCCCCCACCCCTCAGAAGGAAAGAACTAGTTACGATGCCCGTTTCGTGACCACTCTTTGAAGAGATGACCGAAGCGTTTGCGCGCTTCATCTATCAACCCTCATTGTCCGGCAAATTGTCTGGCTCCTGCGTCTGCAAAAAGCTACCTAACGTGGTCTAGCTCGCCGGCGCTTTGAAGCTGCGTCCTTCCGCCTACTTCAACCCTTATCTCAGTCCTCGATTCGATCACTTGACACGCGTTCCTCACTGGCCACGTGGCCATTCACTGCCAGCACGGGGTCGGTAGGCGTCGGCCTTACACATTGAAAATCCAGGACATCGGGACGCCAGCGTGGCGTTTCTCTCGAAATTGCCTATCAATGATGCTTGCCTCTTTTCTTCTGGATGATACGCAATTCCGATTTTAGCCAAGAGGCCACTGTGATCACCAGTTGATGACGCGTTGGCGCCCACACGGCGTGCTGGTCGCTGACGGTTCCCGACTGGTCGGTGCGCTGGGCCACTCGACCAGTCGTGTGTTTCATGAAACGGGGATCCGCCATGGTCTCGTCGTCTGCTCCATGATTGCAAATGTGGAAATATGTCACACACATAGTTCGGGATTCTATGTCTCTACTTTCCTGCTCGGTGGTTCGCCTTGCACGTAGACAGGTTTGTGAGAATTGCCAGGTGCACCTCTCGGCCTCTCGTGTGTGCAGGGGCGTTGGCCGTTCCGCAGTGGATGCAGGGAACGAGGCAAAGGACAACGCTTTGACTGTCCCTTACGTTGAGAACACTGGTGAGAGATGTCAGTGGTGCGAAAACGCCTGGGCGTGGCAACGGAGGTGCTTTAGGGCTCCAAGAGATCAAGCGACTGTGGATGTTCGTGGAGGGCGAAAGGGGCGGAAGACAGTTTCTGCAATCTCTATCATGCGGAACTCGAAGGGCGTCTGCGGTCTAACCCGTGGCGTGGATGGTCCGCATAGGAAGAGAATGTATGTGACTTGGACATCTGACTGCCCGGTGCTGTGTGCCCGTCCAGAACGCTGAAGCCACTGGACACGGAGAGGCCGCGAAGGAAGCGCGGCCCTCCCCAGGATGGTGCACGAGTTGGGACTTCACAGAAAGATACAAATCGTTGAGTGTCGCGTTCTGGACGTCGCAGACGAATGCGCACAGGTGCGAGTTGTGGACGAAAATGCCGGCAGCTTTCAGTTCCACGGGACAAGGTTGCGTGCGTGATTTGTCACTCAGTCTGGAGACACCGCTTTCGATGTGTTGCGTGTCGGTGTGACCGCTGTGTTTTCGAACGTTAAGGACAGCTTCCGTGTGTGACGCAACTCAGAGGGGCTGTTTTTAACATCTGGCGAAACGGTTGTGGGAGCCAGACTTCTCCGATCCGCCCATTTCGGAGAAAATTATCATGAGACAGATTGGCTTGCCTAGGGGCGAGTGGAAGTGGTTCCGCTGGCAGTTGTTCGGGCAAACCCATGCTGTGCGTGTCTGGATTGTCGGGCCGTCGTGTCTACCCGTCCCGGCGTTAGCGCGGAGACGGAGGATTTTCCCATGTCACGAAGATGAATTTGACGATGAACATTTCTGTTTTGCAACGGAATTTTCTGACGCCGTGACTCCTCCTGTTTTCCAGTGGAGCCTCTTGTGATTCCGCGTGTCCGTCTCCACGGGGGGAGGGGGGCCATGTGCGGGCCTGCCATGTGAACATAGACGAACGGGAAATTTTATTTCTTTTGATTTTATGCCCACGTACCTGATCTCCCCTCATATGTTTTCGGTGGTGTCCGTGTCGTGCTGGAACTTTCTGTGCATGTTTGCACGAACAATTCCGACTCTGAAGACCGCGCTAGCAAACGCTGATGCGGCCTAGTCGCACGGCTTGCTGGTGGGTCGCTGGTCTGCCGTAACGGGAAACCAATTTTTTAGGACTTGCATCGGTCCATTTCACTTCGATGCTCGGTCTAGAAAAAGACCGAAGGTTTTTATCTCCGTTTCCTATCGGAGTCGTTTGTCTCTCGCTCTGTCTCCAGCAACAACAAGCGTACGTGGCACAAAGCGGCACGAGACGCTGTTGTTGAATGCTGGATGCTCGCAGTTCGGAAAGCGGCAGCCTGGGTGATCTGGACAGCACACTCGAGAGTTATCTTTCATGTGGAATGGAAGCGCTCACGTAGTGTGCCTAACTCGTCAACGTGTTGCGCACTTCGGTCGCCTCGTTTTTGCTCCAGAGAGGATCTGATAAGCGATCGACTTTTTTTGCAACAGCGCCCGCGCTGCGGGTACCAACCTTAGGCCATACGGTGTGATTTGCTGTACTGTTAGCGTGCCGCCTACGATGGAGTGCCTCCCTCCAGTTCGTGCCGAACTAATATCTGTGAACGAAAGCCAAAGGTGGTCTGGAGGCTCTGCTGATCCTCGAAACTCGACAGAGAGCCAAGAGATCTTCTCCACAGAAGATGCGAAAAGCATCTCTGATGCCTCACTCTGGACTGATATCCTGAGTGTATCAATTCCCGAGGACTTGTGTAAATCGTCATCTGTTCCAGAGGAGGAAATGGACTCGGAAGGCAGAGTAACGGGTAATAGTCCGAAGCAGAGGCTGCTGACGGGATCGAGTGGCTTGACTGCAGCAGTGACCAAGCCGGCTCCCGGGTCACCGTCTGAAATGATCGTGGGTGATGAAACCATTCAAACAGCGGACTGCGAACCTGGCCATGACACAAGTACGTGCGATTCTTTTAGCGGCGGAGCCGCACCGCAGTTGGGTGGGTCAGGTATTCGAGATTTGCACTTCAGAGGGTAGGTAGGATGTTTGATAATGATGTTGGATCTGTATCGCGGTGTAGACACCCCAGTGGACCTTATCATCGCTGTTGACAGGTGCTGCACGAAGGACATGAGTGGCACTGCGGGGTTGCGTCTGTTCTCAAAGGGGCTGTTGAGAGATGCAAGCACAGTCGTCGTGTTTCTGTTGTGCGGTGGAGGCCGCTTTCGTGTGCTCATTTCCGTTGCGACTCAGTCCAGAATTTGTCTAGTCTTCATTGGCGTTTGTGGCTGTTGGTGGGGGAGTTTTTCTTTTCAGGTCACGCGGCATCCAGAATGGAGGCGAAAGCCGGTTGTCGTCCACGTGAGCGGGCACTGCAGAGCA
This sequence comes from Toxoplasma gondii ME49, assembly GCF_000006565.2. Lineage (NCBI taxonomy): Eukaryota > Apicomplexa > Conoidasida > Eucoccidiorida > Sarcocystidae > Toxoplasma > Toxoplasma gondii. The sequence continues at coordinate 1,703,317 of NC_031469.1, forward strand.
CTGCGTGTTTATCGAATGCCATGTCTGGGGTGTCACGGAACCGTGAGGCCAAATTGTCTGGAGTTGTGAGAACGGGGAAAGGTGTTGGAGGGAGTGGGAGGGGCAGACTGTCATTAGGAGCGGTGGGGCGCCAACTGCTTCTCGACAGGATCCGAACAAGGTACCACACGAATGCGGTATACTATAGTGCGTTATTACGGGACAAGTACAACAGCACGATCTCGAAACTTCCATTTTTTACCGTCAGCCTTCTGCATCAACTGGCGGACGATTTCGAAATCGACACAAGCGCGCTTCTTAACCAGAATGTGGAAAATGCTGGTGCTCCGGGAGGATACGTCAGATCAGCCTGCAAAAGTCGGGGAGTGGATCGGACGAGAAGAACCTCAGTACCGGTTGCTGCAAGTGCAGCGATTCGAGAAACGGAGTCCTCAGACCAGGAACGTGCCGCAAGGCGAAAGACAACAAGAGTGAAGCGCAAGAGTGGGAGGAATCTGCAACAGACGAAAGGTACCTGTCTCGCTGGATTGAGAGGTTGCAGTGTCGCGGAGATGGATCAGGGGCTGGAGCGTTTCGCTGGCATGAGTGGAAGTACGGGAAACGCGACATCGGGTTTATGTACGCCTACTGCTCGAAACAGAAGTACAGAAGATGCATTCGAGGCCACTGCATCAGGCGTCGAGATGCTAGGGAGAAAGGTGTTCAACAGCTCGCGAGACACGGATTCCATCTCTGCGTGGCTTCTCTCAACGACTTCTACAAGTAAAGGTGAGACTATGGTGGACCATAAACAACAGAAGGGAAATGACGACTTGGTTTCAGCTGACAACTAAGCCGGTGTGTGTTCGGAAAGCGTTGAATTTCAATAGTCTAAGACGCTGATATTGCACATACGCAGGCAGATTATCCCTGAAGAGTTACGCTTGTCGGTGGTGCGCGGTGATGTAGACTGAGCATGGTGCACATGTGTTTTGTTGTGTATACAGAGTCCCAAACAGCGTCTTCAGAGGAGGGCGGTGAGCTCTGCAGGTCAGCCGTGTGCACTCCGGGCACGGGCTCGACAGAAAGTGTGCCGAGCAGCCCTCTGCGATCAAACTCGGGAGCTAATTGCGCAAGTACTGCGGATATTGGTTTGGGTAAGAGTAGTGAGGCGGAGATTGATTGTGGCGAGAAGCAACCTGAAGAGAGAAGGGCGTTCTCGCGCATATGTTTGGAGCAGAACTCGAGCGTTAATGCAAATCGCGCGTCGTGGCCAGCCTTGATTGAGGACGTAGAGAGTGTATGCAAGGGAGTTGTGTCAAGCGTCTCGGGTACGGCCACAAACAGGAAGGGCGCTGGCACGTCTGCTGTGTTTCCGTCGAATGGGCAGTGCCTGAAAAGGTCCTGTCGACCGGATATTGAAGCAATAGAAGCATTGCTTGACACGGCACGACGAGGAGAGCCAAGCGTCAGCTTGGAGAGTTTCAAGTCCCGTTTGCTTCGTGCGGGCTTGTCCCTCCCTGGCTCGGAGCACGCCTCGAAAAAGAGCAAGATTCTTCAGGCGACTGCATCTGAAAGTACCACAATCCCGTCCTCGCCAACGACATCTACAACCGCCGCCGTTGAACTCCTAACGGCTGCAGAGCTATGGTCGACAACGCATGCAAGGGCTCGTTTAATGGAGCGCAAAGGAATCATCAACAAGGAGTTGAGCGCTGCGGCGGGGTTTGGTGGTGGAGCTTCAACAACAAGGGGGATCTCAAGAGCGGGCATAGTCTCGGGCTTGGCATATGGTCAGTGAAGACAGAGTAGCGGTGCCGTTACTTCTGTGTCTTTCTTGGTTCCGTGCTATCCGTTGTCACGAGTGTGCGTATGGTGTCGGGCGGACATTATAGACTTCAGACGAGGTCGTGATGGTTTGTGACGGCGTGGAATGCACTCTCTCGAAGCCGACAGCTAGGACAGCGTGTGTGCCCATCCATTTAGTTTGGGAATGTCATCGAAGGTCCACGAGTGCGCAATTTGTCGACTCTCTGGATGTTGCAATGACACCATTTTGAAATGGGACATGGCCGGGGAATTGTCAGCGTCGTATGCAATCAGGGTGATACAGGAAGTTACTTTCGTGGAATGAAAGCACACGCTTTTTGCGTGACAGAGAATGTTAGTGAATCCAGTGTCATCTGGTTGTTCTCTCAGCAGTGCCATCGTGTTTATGGTGTTGTCACAGGCAAAGGCAACTGTTGGACGGGAGAGGACGACGGGGACGACGACACGCCTTCGGATGAACGATGCAGAATGCTGGCTGCGCTGTCTAGACACGGGGGCGATCCAGAACTGCAAAGTGTCCGTTTCCCCTCGTTGGCGTCGGCATTCCCCGCTGCAGCAGCCACAGGTTTGAGGGACAGTGACGTGAATGAGCACGTCAGACGTACTATTGGACACTCTGGATCTAATGCCGGTGGATGCGTAGGCGTCACCAGTTTCCGAGTGCGACCTCGGCGAACGACATATAGCCAGTTCAGCACAAATCACGCGCTTTGTTGGCAGGCCATCGATCCACGCATGCGAGACGCATCAGACGTTTTGGCAGTCACTGTTGGCGACATTGCAAGCTTTCTCCGAACGCAACGAATGCGGCGGTGCGGCGGACGTAGCGCCGTACTGGGTGGGACGTCAAGCGGCCGGTTACAGGGGAAGAGACGGCACGGGAAGTTTGAAGATTTCTCGTCGATGTTGCAGAGTCAGAGAGACTTGATGCCTTTGCGGGAACGCGGAAATGAAGTGACAGAGGATTTAGGAAACCAGGATGTTTCTGGAAAGGTCTTTCTGTACCAGCCGCCTTTCGAACGATATCAGCAGAACAACCGTAGCGCGGCGGTGCTGAAGGACGTGCCCGGCGACCGCGTTGAATCGGCGAACGGACGTGCGGGTCGGGAGACCAAATGCTTCGAAAAGGTAGTTTTTCAGTGGCAGGTGCTAGAGATGAGCTCGTACTCAGATCCCGGTACTCTTGTTTTTCGATTTACTGGCCTGCGGTTGCTGAACTCTGCGTGTGAATCCGTTCACCCGCCGGTTTCGTATTTAAGGCTGCAACAATGTGGTAACGGTCTATATTCTTGGTATTCGTGTTTGTCTTTCGACTTCTTTGAAACTTGGAAACGTCACACATCTGTAGCGAATGAGGACTGCGGTGCGCCCGTCAGCTGAGCAGCAAGTGTGCCGCTGTAGAATGAGGGTGGGCGTGGGACGCGGCATGCCTTTTCTGGCTGAAAACGGTCACACGGAAGATCATCTTATCGACGTGATTCGTGTGAAAGACTCGAAAGGGTAGACACGGTGTTTTGGCGCTGTCTGTTTGTTGTGCGATTCAGAAACTGGATTTGGCTGACTCACGAGACGATGCCAAGAGTACCCGTCCCTGGCGGTCAAACGGACCGTCATGGCAGGCCGTCAGCGTAGGGATTCGAGCGTTTCTTGATGCAGAGTTGCTTTCCAGGAAGGACTGCGATAGCGTTGGCGTATTACTTGCCGATACCCGTGTGCGGACGCGATGTAGTGGGGATAGAGCAGGGCGGTCAGAACCCAGCAGGCAGCTGGCGGGGATCGTGGAGCCACTTTCTCGGGCAGACAGAAAAGGCGTTGTGGCAGAGAACTCGGATTTGAAGAATGTTAGCCCTTGTTCAGAGACCACGTGGGTATCCCAGCGAGTACGCGGTGGACATGCGCATGTGGAAGGAGGCAGTATGGTGCCGCAACGCGTTGAACCTGTTGCAGAATGTGGACGCGAACGTGACAGTAGTGTGTATCAGAGTGGAGGTAGTGAAGGCGGCGCTACTGTCACTGTGTACCCCGGAGAAGATGGAAACGTTTCTTCACCAGGAGATCGTTTGTGGGCGCCGGCTGTTGAAGCGACCTGCGGGGAGCACATCCCAGACAACGCAGATGTTAAGAGCATCGTGGACGGATCAACAGACAGGGCGGAATGCTCCAGCAGTGTCGTGTTCATGAAACTAGATCATGATTCGAATGACGAAACGAGTGCTGGATCTCCAGTGCCCGAGAGTGCCGCTGGCAACAACGATGATGGTGTAGGTGCGCTAATAAGGGAAAGTCCGACGGAGGCAAGCGGCGACGGCGAGATGCAGAAGGCCGGTGAAGACGACGGGAATTCGAATGGCGTTTGCGTCAAAGATGTGGACATTGCTTCTTGAGGCAACTGTGGTGGGATTGTTAAGGAAATGAAATGGGTAGGAGTTCAGCAGGAAACGTGGGACGTCTAGGATTATGGGAGAACAAAGGCGTGCACAATCTAGCGAGTTGAACGTGTATGCTGAGGTTACAGGGATGAACGGCACACCTGTTCGTCAGGTCCCAGTTTTGCCGGGGTAATGGCGCGTTGTAGTGGTCGTACACAGAGCGTCTGTTCAGGTGTTATTGTTGCGTATTGAGATAGGAACAGCCTGGAGTGCATGGTAAAGCCGAAGCTGCCCAACGGGTTTTGTTCATGGGGAATTTTCCGGTTTACTGGATGCGTGGCGGACGGATGTTCATTGTCAGTGCTCGGAGACGTCTGTGACGTCGAACGGCGCGCTGCAGAGAGCCTTGGTGACATGCAACGTAAGAGATGTGATGGTGTTTTCTGTGAGCGAGACATCGTAGGTACGTCTCGTGTGACGACGCCTACAAAAAGCCGGATGATGTCAGCGAATGCGGGCGTTTGGCGCTAATTGAATGTGGTGTATAAGGAGATGAATGCGTTTTTCCGTCCGGCGTGAGCCAGCGTCATTTCATGTGACGCTGTAGGGTGGGAAGGCGACACTTCATCGTTCATCCATGGCCGACAGAACACGGTCGGACGGGTGTATAAACCGTGACGGTACTGTGGCTAGTTGCAGTTTCGCGTGTGTTTCGCAATGGGTGAGTACTATTTTGTCTCTTTTAGGTTATGTGGTACAGCGTTTGTCTTCCGTGTGTAAACGTGCTGCAGGTAGTTCTTTGTGTGTGAATCCGGAAAAGTGGCTCCGCTGTATATGTGGCAAGCCGTACGGGTTTGAGTGTAAAGTGTGAGGTGGCTCTGGTGAATGTCGGGTTGCTGGCATTGCGGTAATGTAGCGGGATAAACGGTTTAGGCGTGGGAAGAGAACGAATCTGAAATGAAGCCGTTGCCTAACGCAAGCAGACATGCAGACGGTGTCCGCGTAATGCAAAGAAGCTAGTTCATCATGTCCGCTTTCGCTTGGTTTCGCCGTTTCTGTGCACAGGCCAAGGCTATCATTAACAGCCATATTCTCTTTTTGCATTTGCCTCGTGACGCCTAAAGCCGTTAATGACCGTGTGAGTGGTGCGCACGTACCTCGTAACCGTCAATATCGGCGCCGAAATTTTGACAGCCTTTTTTTCACACATTCGTTTTCACCCGTTTCCGTAAGCGAGACACTCGTCAATCCTGATTTTCCTTGTTCCTTGAATATGGTTTACGAGTAATTGGAACGAAAACAGACGTTCCAACGCGCCAGAATGCGACTGAGGATCGGTGCTGTTACGCACGGCGTCCTTCCTCCGTGCCCGAAATGAAGGCGTTGGGGTTCCCCGAAGAGGACCGACCTCTGTATTTTTGCTCTCAGGATGCTTTCAATCAACCGCGGTGGATGGAGAAAGAATAGTGTTTTGCCCAGTGCCTTAGCGTAGAGTTTTCCAGACTTTTGACTGTTCCTCCAGTACACCGGTGAATAAGACTCGCAGCCCGTCGTTCCATCGGCACGCACCACACAGTGGCACTGTTGTACTGTATGTGGTCAACGTGTCGTGTGAACGGTTTCCGTCAGCATTGTCAAGAAGAAAGAGTAAGGGGCAGCTGAGGTTCTACGCAAGAGAAATGAGCGGTCAACTTAGGCTACCCCAAGCACATGGGGACAGTAGGATGTTGCGTCTGTCACCAAGGCCATACGACGACAGAGTTCGTTGCCCGCGTATCGCACGGAACAAATCCAGGCATTTAAGCGAGGTTGCTGTGGCACTGTTGCAGCAGAGTAGACTGTGAGGAATTAAACCTTAAAACGAAGAAACGTGAGCACGAAAGGGAGTAAAAGGTCCGTAGGCGACATTGTCCGGCGGCAAAAGGACTCAATCGGACTGTACGGAAGCCGCGTGGGGTTCAATGCTTTGGTGTACTGTTGCGCTCGCTAGGCCGGTGGTGCTGAAGCTGTTACGGCTGGCCTGCATTTATATAGACATGGAAAATGCCTTATTTGTGTACATACGAGGAAACAACGAACCTGTCCGTGGAGGCTGCCGTCCATTACTGAAACGGTACTCGTGCTGAGGGTGGGGAACTCGCCCTCTGGTGCTTCTTCAAAGTTTTGTTCGCGTTCTGCTGGAGCTTCGGTGGTTGCTGAGGATAGCGTTTCCTGCTGCTCCTCTTCTACTTCCACGTCGTGCTGCGCGATTGTATCTGCCGTTTCGGCATCGTGAATGCTGTCTAAAGATGCCTGCTCAGCAGCAGCGATGTTTGGGTGTCGAGTTGGAAATGCCCTCGTGGATTCGTCCGCTGCTTTTAGAATGTTTCTGCCACGTTTCACGTTTTCGTTCGCATGTGCGCTCATTTCGGACACTCTCTGTCTGAGTTCCTCCTTGGCTGCTTCTTCCGCAGCAATCTTCGATTCCCGCTCAAGTGCTTCCAATTTATTCTGAATTTCCTCTTCAGCGTTTTTACCCACCGAACCCTCCGCGCGCATTCGGGCTAATTCCACTTCCAGGTCAGCCCGTTTCTCCTCTTCGTCGATTTCTTTCACGTTTTTATCGATCGCTTCCGCGATCGTATGCCGCTCGGCCTTCAGATTGCTGAGGTCAGCTTCAGCCTCATCGGCTTCGTTCTCCCTCCTCTTTAGCAGCTCTTCATTGAAGTCTGCTTCATCTTTTTCAATGTGCGCATTCACTTTTTCCACCTGTCCCAGCTCGTGCTCCAGCGCGATAACCTCCTGATGGAAGCAGTAGTGATCGACTCTCATCGAAATGTGATGTACGCTTCTTATCGTCACGTACCGCCTCAGCCACACGGGACTCAGCTTCTGCCTGTGCGACAGCCAAAGTAGCGGCGGCCTCCTCGTCTCTGCGGCTGCTTCGTAGCTGACGTTCGCTCGCTTTTCTTGCGTACTCGGCCTGTGCACCGCTGACGATCGCTGCGGCTTGCAGTGACTTAGCTGATTAAGGGGAGAGACATTTCTTTCAGCTTCCTTGGCAGTAAGGAACTGTTTATCAGTTACCGAGTTCGGCTTCGGCTTTACCCTAAAAAAGAAGAATTGTGTGGTGCGTCAAATGGCGGCCGGAGGCACTGATTGCGCTTCTCACCTTGCTTTCGACTACCATTTTTTCCACGTCACAGCAGTGTGGTTCACGGCAGCAGTGAATGCGGTGTATCACGCTTTGCTGCTTCTCTGGCAAGGGAACTGGCGGCTTGTAATTGTCTTCAGATACTTCTGTTCTGTGAGGTACTGCCGCATCTGATGGTTCTGCCTGGTCTTCGGGTACTGAGAGTAGCACGGCCGCTCTTGTGCCCTCCGTAAGTGCCCTCCAAATCCCTGCTTCGTTCCCCACGGCGCTCCTGGCACGCAGAACCCAGATAACTGACAACGTAAAAACTACAATGGTGTGCATTTTCGGTGAGACAGAGATCGTTAGTCCCAGGTACACAACAAAATAACACGGTCTTGAAGGCCTTGCCGCTTGCTATTCTGCTTCCTCCTCTGCGTTGGAGAGGTCAAACAATATAAATCAGCGCGGTAGCTGGCTGCATGTGGTGGTACCGCTACTGTTGTCTGCTGTAATGACACGCGACTTTGCTATGTCTTGTTCTCGGCGAACCGTCTTCGCTGTGAGATGAACATCGTTGAGGCGTCAATGCTTCCTAAATGTAAATGCACTGTGGAATTTCGGGGAACTGCACTGCCGACATCAGCAAATTACGCCGTGGTGCGCGGGGAGTGTGGCATCGACCCCTGACGGACACGTGGCTCGTGTAGCGAGACAAATCGACAAAACCGCACACGATGAAGTGCTTTTCCCTGGCACCCCCAAACCTGTTCGTACTAAAACCATGACAGATAATTCGTTAGATGGATGCGATGGGGCCTCTTCCGAGTCACCTCTTTCAAAAGGATGGAGAGACTTGGCTCCTCTTTCACAGGACCCGTCTTTCCAGGTTCTGCTAGCGTCGTGCGGAGAGCGGATGATTCGAGGGTATAATCTGATTTCAAGAACCAGGGAATCCGATAGAGAAACAATTGACAAAGTAAGGGAGACAGTGCTGAGTTCGGCCTTTGCGGACGCAACGAGACGCGTGGCAGTAGCTTGCGTGTGTCCGGTGCGGCGCCGAGCTTTTAGTGAGCTTTTCCGCCGGTCCGCTGAAGAGGAAAGTGGTGCTTCTTCCTCTCTTGTGTCTCCTCTCAGGTGGTGTGAGCGTGTTCTGTGTTTTGTCCTGTCGAAACATACGGCCTCACTCAACTCCAGTTATTTGTGTGCGTACTCCAAAGTTTCTCAGGACCTGCAGTGGCCAGAAACAGTGACAATTGCTCGTCGAGTCATTTGCAATGAGGAACAAGGCGCAAGTGACGACGTGAAGCAGTGCTTCAGTGCATGCGTACTGCTTCTCTATACACTTACAAGTCGTCCTGGCCATCCTGATGTAGCCTCGTGGATGCGTGCTTTCCTCAGCACGCCACCTGGTCGGGATGTTTACTGTTTCATCGGAGCGGCAATTTCAGGTTTTGTCGCAGACGTCAACGGGCAGAAGGGCCTGTCACCGCAGGAGGTGTCGAAAACGTCGAGAGACGATGCCGGGGCTGTGGCACGTCTTCGGGAAGCTCGGGCTCGCAAGACCTTCCTCCGGTTGGTTGCGGTGTTTGACAATCTTTCGCATTCTGATGTTTTGATCTCCAGAGCTCGTAGCCACCAAGGTCTCCGCACGGTACGGAAGGCAGTGGTGAGCGTTGCTTCGAGACTCCTCGTCCACGCAGCAGCGATCCCTGTCGGCATTTCGATCCGCCTTTGGAGCATATTTTCTGTCTATGCCACGCGTGATCCGCAAGACGGGGCGAGTCCCAGGCGAGAGAAGGCGAACACCCCCCACTGCCGGCATTACGGCAAAAAAAACAGTCAAAATCTTCTGTCTCTTACATCGGCGTCGGTGCGCTCTCAGCGGCACGATGTCCTGGAACTTCGGGCCGCGGTTGACTGCTTCCGCGATGCCCTGAGAAGCGAAGAATTCCTTCGTCACCTTCGAACAGAACTGCTGCCCAGTGGTCTAGATTTGCTAGGTACTTGTATTTCGACTGCTGCAGAGCTACAGAAAGAAGGGGACGACATGGCACTCTCGGTTGTTGCCGAGCTCTTGGCTTACCTCGTTCTTTCCTCAGCCGCACTACGTCGGCACGCGGTTGCACAGCTGAATCAGTGTCCGACCAGTGTGTTCAGTAACGAAAATCATGGCGATGAATCATCAGCCGATCTGGAGACCTCAGAAAAGCGCTCGAAACAGCTTTGTAAACTGTCCTCTGCTGCAGTGCACTTCCCGTCTCTTCTTCGAGCGTGCACGTCTTCGTACAGCGAGACATGCATTTTCGTGGGAGCCTTCCTAGAAACCTGTTTCGTCTCCAGTCAGCAGCAAGGGAACAAACGAGACGCAGGTCTTGGAATTCACCTGCCGGACGAGATCAAAGCTGAGGTCCTCCAAGCTCTTCAGAAAACGGTCGCATCTCCTTGTGCAGTGCCGGCCGTATCAAATGGTGCGAGAAGAATGTATTCTGTCGGAATAAAACCAGGATTGTTTACTAACGTGATGAATAAATTTCTAGCCCGCCTAACCACAGGAACATCATTACACACCTTAAAATATCTTCCCCTTGTCTTGATTTCTGTCTCTTTCTCGTGCCGGCAATTGAGCAAGCTGATGTTACGAAATGCCTGAGAGTGTTTCCGAGTGATGTCATAGGCTTGTGACGCTAGTTGACTGTGCACTAGCATCTTCGAGAATACTAAAGCGAATGCCCTCTTGACTGCCATGGTTGTATCCACTTGTTCTGTTTCTTATCAGACGCTGACACTGAGACGGAAAAGAAGGATTCGATCGAAGAAAGTCTTGCAGCCACACAGAGAAGAGCCGCGTGTCTCTCCCTACTCGCCGTTATGGCGGAATCTGCGAGTTTTGCTTCGGAAGTCCAGCAAATGCTCCTCGACCTCCTGGCTGACAGTAGGACTCTGAAGATTTCTGAGTGATGCCACAGTTGCAGAAGACCAAGCTGTGTGCATAGAATCGAGTGCACTTCGGTTCCTGACGGCATCGCTCTGCCAGCAGCCCCAAATGCAGCTAGTGCCCGTAGTCGCGCAGTTCTTTCCTTTCCCTAGGTCCCTCAGAGTGTCAACCCCGTCCTGCCCTAAAATGCGCGACCGTTGCAGATTGCTTTGCACCGCCCATAAAACAGTTCATCTTCCAGCGGTTCAAATTGAGGAATTATTCGTTGTTCTTGAAATGACTGGAATTTCGGCTTCCGTCACCTGTGTTGCGTCCCTTGTCTTCTTGCAGCGGCGAAGCATGGCACGGCTGACGTCTCGTCGCTTGTTGCCGCCCTCAGCCTCGCTATTGATCTTTCCCGGTGCTCGTCTCGACTTCGCGAGTCTGCCCTCTGCATTCTCCGACAAGACACACCGCCGGTGATGGGCTTCCTCGCCCAGAGTGTCTTGTCGTCAACAAGTCTCCCGACTCAAAGGCGCCTGCTTCTGCTCGTCCACAAAATGCTGACGGAAGTAATCTGGAATGGTCTGCGAAACAGTCGTCTTGTTATGTGTGGCGAAGGGGGAACCGAAGCATTGCCCATTCGTGTTTTATCGAACCATCTTGAGGGAGAGACGCCTTGAAACCCGCTTCTCTTCTTCCGTTTATGTTGCGTCATACACTTACGTGGCGCTATGGAGACAGAGGACGTGCTTGGCGATGGTTTTGCGTTCACAAGCATCTCCCGGCAACGAACACAAAATTGGTGTCTGTTTGAACACCCTGGAGAAGCGCAGCCGTATTTTTTGAGTCCTTGTATAAGCGGTGAGGGACGAGATCAAAATGCTGGTTGGCCAATTTCTCGGGTTTCGGCCATATCCGCTTTCGTGCGAATGCCACTCAGGTCCTGCGTCAACAACGGCACTGTTCTGCTACCTCTCGGGTGCCTATCTCGGCTTTGTTTCTTCTCGAAAATCGTCAGAAACAAGAGCTCGCATTGCGCGCGGAAGCGTCGCCGTCCATCCCGTCAAAAACCTTTCTTGGGGAGTCGTCACCCCGCATTGACGAGCTGAGGAGCCACGCAACTTCCAACAGAGTCTCCCCTGCTACGACGCCTCCGCGAGAAGCCCCTAATGACGTGTGGCTATCTTTCAAGGACGGACAACACTTTGTGGAAGCAGACGAGGCTAAATCCCTTTGCTTGGGTTTCGACTGCGACTCGATTCTCCACGGTGACGAATTTCCTTTCCACACAAGGCTGCTTCCCATCCAACCTTGTGCGTCGATTCTGCTCTTGGAGCTCCACGTCTTGCTATATTGACACACCCCATTCACGCGACCTATAGACCGATCTGCCTTTCTTCTTACCACGTTGCCTTCCCTCGAGGTTACCGTGAAAAAGGGGGACAGTTTTTGTTTTTTTTAGAGTTTAGCGTTTGTAGGGACTGCACATGGAACTGCACGGCAGCTCCTCAGAAGCATGGGGGTCGACAAGTGTCGCTTTGTAGACCCGTTCTGAAAAATCTGCACTCGTAGAAACTCAGGGCACTTCGACGTGTACATAGTCATTGGGAGGTACAAATAAGTTTAAGGTACGTTGGAATTCAGATAATCATCCGGAGTGACCAAGGAATAATGGCGTCTCCTGTGTGAATATTTGGATCTAGGCGAAAGCGAACAAGAGAACGTGGACCTCGAAGCCTACGCAGGCGAACTCGCTCGTGTTGCGCGGCTCCAGCACGAGCAACAGCAACTTCTACAAGACGCCGCAACTGCATCACGGAATCGAGTGAGACACAGAGACAGCTACGATGTGGAGAATCCACGTTTCACGAAAACCATACATATAACGCATTCGAGCCAGAGCTTACTCTTGCCGTGTTACGATCTAATTGTACATTATGTGGCACTGTGTCTGCTCGAGTGGTTGTCGAGACCGAGCGGCATACATTCGTCCGTAGAAAGCGTGGAGGGCGTCAGAGAACTTCGCACGTACGTGCAAAGATGCACATACGCACAGGTATAACTAGCGTTCTACGTGCACGGGTGTGAGCGGCTCCGCTCATGCATACATCCACACGCGATGGTAAGTCAGCATCCTTTCTGTGGAGGGGAGGTAAGCGTCGAAGAAGCGAGTTGCTGTCGCCTTCAAATCGTCTGAATGGGGGCGAGTTGGCCCTGCGGCATGGCCATTCTCCTGCTGCCGTTGTTTGCTGTTTTCTCCAGGAAGAAGAGGCGAAACAACTCATGAAGATTACGGTCGCAGACCTCGAGGTAAACACACGAGACAACAGGGCAAACATGCTGCAGTACACGGAGTGACCGGTGATGGCATCTACTGCTGGCGTCGGCGCAAATGCATGCGTGCGTGAGCGTCAGCGTCGCTGTGCTGCGTTTCCTTGTTTTTCTGCAGCACGAGAAACGGAAGGCTGAGCAAAAGGCCGAAACACGTCAGCAGGAGTTGCAGCGGCTCCAAAAATCTTATGCAGCTGAACTAACGAGGTATGCAAGGTCCTCTTCAGGATTTGATGACCATTTTTGATCTCCAGATGGCAAGAAGCGACGACGGCTCTTGCCCTTTTGCTTAGCATCTGGTGGTATCGGTGTTTGTCGCGTTTTTCTGCTCTTCATCGGTGTTTCGACAAAGTCACTTCTTACCCTGTTTTTAGCGTGCCACGAGTCGTTGTGTTGGCACTCGTTCCTTTCTCGAAGCTCGCGATCCTCGCCACGACCACGCAGGGCTGAGGTCGCAAACGGAGGCGCATGTACCCCCCCACACATCTGCGTTTCTCTCACTTGGTAAACACTCGTTTCTATGTAGCCTGCTGGTGTGGCTTTTATCAGAGTGCGGGACGAGTATGAGACTCAGACGGGCCAGCTCCGCGCCATGGTGAACGAGTTGCAGCTCTTGCTGGAGAGCAAAGAGGAGAAATTGAAGAAGTACGTCGCACCGGAAGTAGCCGAAGGCAAGAAGGGGAAGCGGGACCTGTTCTTTTGAACAAAGCAAATAAGGACCAATCCGTCTTGCCTTCGCGCGTCGATTCTGTCGCCTCCATTTTGAAGCGAATGCCTCACCCAGTCGCGTTTTTTCTGCAGGTAGATGTTTCCACGATCAGTGGGCACGAATGTGTATTCGTAACTCTGGAGGTTAATGAACGTACGCATGTGTGTGTATGCATTTGTAACTCGACGGTCCTATTCGATTTTATATCAAGTGTGCATGTGGGCGCATACATGTATGCCTGTATACATCTGTCTCTGTGTATCCATATACCCATATGTATATGTCTTTATATGCATACATCTGTATATAGAGATACAGGTACACCAATATATCTGGGTAGTTTTGGTTGATTCATGTCGCAATGACAGTGTGCAACTGTGCGGTCTCAGGGCCCACGATGCACTCGTCACTAGCAAACAGCAGCAGTTGAGTAACGACGGAGAATGCAGTAAATTACAGAGGCAGCTTCAAACCCTGACAACCCTGAACAAAAAGCAGGTCAGAATACACGATCGGATGCACACACCCTCAGACAATAGAAGTGAATTCGCCTGTCCTGACCGTCGGTGCGAACACTGTGGCTGCCTTACTTCTTATAAACGGATTCGAGTGCGTGCAAAGAAAGGGTAGAAGGCGAAGGCTGGCGGGTCGCTGGATCCACCGTGTCTCGGGGTCTCAGTTTGGTTCTGGAGTTCCATCATCAGTGCTGTTGCTTTCATGGATAGTGGCACTTTTGCCCCAATTATTCAGGAGACCAAGAAGTGATGAATTTGTAGCGCCTGGCAAAAGAGGCGTGGCGTTCTCAACGCGGATGCTTAGGAATGAGGCCACCCAGAGACACGCTTGCCGAGTCGGTGTTTTGTGTTTGCAGAAGGACGACTTGAGTTCTGTGGAGGCCCAGTGTGGATCTCTCCGCGAAGCCAATGATGCAGCTGTGAAAACGCTCAACGAAGTCTCCTCGAAGGCGAAAAAACTCGAGGTATGTCTTGCTTGATGGATACTTTTATCGACGACCTCGTTCGCTGCCTTTAGCATATGAATTGTGTTGCTGAGAAGCTCCACAAATCGGGAGACCAATCCATTGAAGCGGAACTGAAACTGGGTGGCTTCTGCTCATGCATCCGAGAAACGGTCAAAAATGGTACAGCACCTATGGTCTCAGGTGGGCCGTGTTTCTTACATACGTGTCTCGATGGAAGTCACCCCAGGAGGTGTTCCAAGAGAGCGGAACGCGCGTCTATTGTATGGCCGCTTTTCGAAGAGCATGAATTTCAGAAAGGAAACGTTCTTTCGTTCGATCTCCCGCATATGTTTTGTGCCTTCATCGCGTCTGGGTTGTCCTGTCCTTCACAGAGGCAGTGCACTTTGCTCCACGCGGAGAAGAAAGACCTGATTGAAGAGCAAGAGAGGCTGTTCAAGTGAGCTGCAGAAGGTTCACCGAAATGCTGTGGTCAAATTCTCCTGTTCATATCGAGGAATCCAGAACTCTGTTTCGTTTGTATTCATCTCTGCATCACCTCAAGGCATATTCATGAGGCCCGCTGCTGTCGCTGCCCTTGGTGGGTCTTCTTCTGAGTGTCTCGCTTGCCTCTGCCCAGGTCCTCGTCCCTTCTTTGCCTGCCTGCGTTTAACCGTATGTCTAGTTCTACCTGTCAGAGTATCTTTATCACGTTCGCAGACGTCCTTGGATTTCCTGCCTCTATATTTGTGTATTCATGTCTATTCCATGCTTGGGCATCCAGCCGTATGGTTCCGGCATCTGACAGACTTTGAAATGCCTTGAGGGAAATACCTGTGCCCACATTCTGTTTCTCTCTATTCGGCGTAAGGCACTAGAATGTCTTTTTCGCTGGACGTTTCAACTCCGGGAGGCTCCGAGCAAGGAGCTGTTATTCTTCACAGTTGATGAATGTCATGCTCTTCGCTTAACAGACAACTCATTCTTCTCCTTGACCACGAGCAGCAACTGACAGCAGAGCAGCGGCGCCTTCGCGAGAACGTGAAGGAGAATTTGGAAGCCGTTAACCGGGCCGAGAAGCTGCAACAAGAACTCGACCACTTGCGACGCGAGAAAGAGGTAACCCTGAAGCAAAGGCATTTGGCCAGTTCCGAACTTTACAAGGCAAGGAGGAATCACTTTTCTACTCACACGACAGAGAGATAAAAACGAATGCTTTCTGCAAGCCTAGACAAGGAAATGAAAGAGGCTTCTCCGGAGCAGCCAACGCCATGAGTGCCACCTGTTCGGACGGAGGGAAAGAGTCAAAAGCAAGGGTGCAACGAAATGACCTATATATATATATATATGAGTATCTATCGGTATGTGTATACCACTTTGTCTCCTGTGTTTGTATGTAAGCGTCTATCTAGCGTCTATTCGAAGAACGCGAGAGAGAAAGACAATACTTCTTTCCATGTTGGTAGCGTGTCTGCGCTTCGGCAAAACCCCCTTAGAGGCTACGAACATGTGTCTAAACTGGCTCGCGTGTATTGATGCTGCCACTCCGATCTAATCTGCCGAAGAAATGCAAGCAGCATCCAATTTGATCTTCCGTGTAGCCGAGATCCAATCTCTCGATAAACAAACTCGAAAACAAATGGAGAGAGACGTTTTCCCCCAATCAGTCTTTTCTCTCTCGTGACTCGAGGGCACCTTCCTCTCTCTGGCGCACCACAATCACATTCCTCTTCCCCTCACGAGTGCAAGACTTGCACTCGTCTGTCGCTTTCTGCATGTGTCATAGTTTTTACACGTGTGCCTCCACACACTTTTGATTTTGTTGGGGTTCATGCATTGGGAATGAATTCTCTGAGAGCTTTTTTTTCATTCGCGTTCCTTCCTCAGAACACTGGCAAGGAGGCAGGTCAGATGGCCTCGCGAACTGCCACGTTGCAGACGGAGGTTGCGGCCCTGAAAGCAGACCTCAACAAGGAGACGGAAAAGCGACGAGCCGCAGAAGAGTGAGAGATAATGATGATTTATTATTACACGTAGAACAAGCGTGCGTCTCTGAAGCTGTCTACGGTTTCCGTGCAAATGTCGGAACCGTTTTTTTGCGATGTCAGCGTCGTGTGTGATGTGTGTATCTCTACTGTAGATAAATACACGATATCAATAAATGGAGAGACACATCTGCTGTGTACAGCGACAGAAGCGTGGTACAGGACTGTCGGTTGATATTGCACAGCGGTTTTCATGTCAACCTTTCTATCCGGCTCTTACCGGCCCTAACTTTCGTCTGCTGTCAGTTATGTATGTCGCTGACACAACGTCTATGTAAACTTCCCAGCCTTCGTTTTTCTAACGTGGACTCATACAAGCCTATTTGGTGGGAGGTTATGTTGCTACACCTAACAGACAACTTCTGCGTACCGTGTCCGCCGCGGTTTTGATTTCTTGTCTGTCGGTTAAGCGTAATGAAACTTGCATCATTTGAGCGGATCGTTTTGTCGTTGACAGTGTTTTATGGCTTTTCTGAGCCTTTCAGGGGAAATACTTTCGTTCGGAGTTTCACACTGCGTATCTGCATGATTCTGGCTTGTCTGTGCGTCTCCAGAGCAGCCAACACTGCAAGCGAGAAGACACAGAATGTCAGCGAAGAATTGGAACGCATGAAGAAGAAACTAAAATCCCAGGCATATGTGACAGAAGATCTCGAGAAGGTGAGACACTCAAAACTCGCACTAAGCAACGCAGCAACGTGTTGTCTCCCGACAAACCGAATAGCGTGTGCTGTTACCGTGAACTCGCAATTACTGTAGTCCTACGGGATTTGGGTGATTGCGGCGATTCTCGAGTAAAACGCAGCCTGCCATAATTTTGTTCAGGGCATCGACAGAGTCGTCTTTTGTATCAGGGGGTGATGGCGTTTTCGACACAGAAAGGGCATTTGTCTTCCTGGTTTACAAATATGCCAAGGCGTTGATGGGGCGTTGCGTGCGCATGTGTGTGGTTGTCTCAGCGACTCAGGGAAAAAGAGGAGCAGCTTTCCAAAATCCAGAGTATCTTTTGCATGAAGACTTAGCCTAGAAACAAAATGCCACCAATCTGAAGGAGACCAGAAATAGACCCATTAAACAAACTTGAGTGACCAAGCCTCTGAATTATATCTCTCTGGGGCATGCAGAAATTCGTAAATCACTGTAAGAGAGGTGGATTTTTGTGGCAATCACATCAATGTCCCGACGCATTTCCTGGCCTTGAGACGGCGCTTAAACGGCGAAGACAGATTCCGTGTGTCGACGAAAAGTCCCTTTCCCGACAAGAAAGTGATATTCAATCATCCTGTTGCTGCAGCTTCAACTCTGAAGCGTCGTCCTTTCCGTTTTAGGAAGATCGACAGAGGAATACACACGAAAGGGCATCTGTCGTACGGATGAGCAGCGATTACTCTTTTCGGCTTGTGTAACGCTGTCGGATAAACCGAGGTTTCTTCCAGTGATTCAGAAATGAAGACTTTTTATTCGCTTCTCGGATTTCGAGAGGCATGCAGCTGCGGGTGTGCGTGACGACTGTGGATACGACACCACACATTTGTGTCATGTCTACATCACAGTAAGGTAGCACAAATCGAAACAGGTCGAGCACGTGTCATTAGAGAAACTCTTTTCGTGTCTCGTGCAACGAAACGAATTGCATTGGGGGAGTCTCCCGGTTTTGTGGATGAACCGCAGAGCTGTTTGCTGCCGTTTCCACGCCCGACAGACGACAGCAACTTTATTAGGCGGCAGTTCCGCTCGTAACGCGCTTTTCGGGCTTGAACCGAGTCTGACCAAATTCTGAGTTTTGCGGACGCCCTAAACGCGGTCACCGCACAAGTAAATGTATACATATACATACATATATATGTCGTGAAGGACAGAGAGAGCAAGGGTAGTGATTGTGTCACCTTAAAACTCTCTGCTCTTTAGGTAGTCGACCTTTTCTCGCGGCGGCCTGAATGTTGCGCTTTCAATCGAATACCGATCGTTTGGTGCATCCCGCAGAGAAATCTCCCTGGAGAGTTTTATTCCCAGAAACGAAATGTGTTGTATCCGGCGTTCACGTCGACTTAGGAGACCCAGTACGAGACGTAGATGCTCGTGAGAAGTCATCGATTCCAAGTCCTATATTGGAATAAGTTCGCAGATCCATCCCGGGGACATCCTGAGTGATGTAGCAGCCGCAGTCGATGAGACTGTTCTCCACTTTTGCGATAAGACACTAACGTGCCAGTAAGAAGAGAGTACGTGAATGTAATACGCCACCATGCGAACTTTCCCATCAACGCTCGGGACTACTGCAATTGACGTTGCCGTTCCGCGTCGTCACTGTAAATATATAATGATTAAGACAAACTCGGAGACATGTTGATAGTGCTTTCTTCGTAACGGAGATCTATTTGCAATCATGTGCCGTCAAGAAGTACATGTGCCTCGCTACCACTTGTATGTTAATATATTTGTGCAACTGTAAATATATATATTTATTTATATATTCATGTACATGTGTGTAATGTAGAATTCTGAGGATCGCTCGCCATGCATGGGTTTTCTGTGCATCGCTTCGTTGCGACACTGGCATGGCTTCCCTTGCACGCACACCGCCTCTCTGAGTGGAACATTATTCAGCTCCATCCACCCGTCCTGTTCCCTTTTCAAGTTTTTTCTCATCTATTCACTAAATCACTAAATTTGATTGCCTCTGCGTCCTTCACTGCACGAAAAAGTCCGCTTCTTGTGCAAGACGGCGCGCAGAAGACCGCGCATCTTGGAAAAGGGAATCCACCCGTAAAATGTGATCACGGGTGATGGCAGGCGCCTCCTCATCCGCTTCAGTCTCTGCGAGAATTGACGCAGGCGTGAGCAGGTGGACAGCATAGCGAAGAGACGTGCGCTCGCCGATCTCGCCCAACAGAGTAATGGCTTCTTCTTCCATATCGAGATTCTCAATTTTAGCACGAATTCGGATTACCTGACAAAAACAAATCATGTCGCGTTCCACAGTCGAAACAAGACAATTTCCCAAAACGGAAACGCAGTTGTAGAATTGAAGACTGCGTAAATATATGCATTTGAGATGTGAGCCAATATATGAATATCATGAGAAAAAGGAAGAAACGGGTGCATATTAAAACTCTTGCGATGAGAACTGTTGGCAAAAACAATCTCCTTCAGTCTCTTTCCTGTTTTTTTTGTTGCCACTCGGTTTCCTCGTTTTGCTATGAATCTGCTATTACAACAGATAATCTTATTCGATCTAAAATGCCTTGATGCTAACCAATGGGGGATAAGCTGTATATCGTAGAATATTGCATACCAACACACTTTAGCTGGCTTAAGCAATCGAGTGTGCTGGTGGTGTACAGCAGATGCCAACGATTCAGTTGACTTCAGATCGTAAATGGAAGCATATTCCGTATCATAGGTACTAGAGCGTCTGTATTGTCTCAACGCTGTAATTGCCTATTCGAAGCGGGCAGATTTGCTGGCTTGAAGCTCCTGAGGGCACAGTGCATCTGTGGACGTACATGTTTAATTTCCTCGAGGTTGTAAGGCAGCGTCCTGGCGATGAGCATGCGATCGAGAAGGTCGACAGGAATGCCATGGGCTGAGAGAATCTCAGTTCCTCGGATTGTGCAGATTCCACGATTTGTGGCGAAGACGACAATCGGCGTGAGAGATGACTCTAGCGCCCGATTCAAGTACGTGAAGCACTCAATGTCGAGCATGTGGACCTGGAAACGGCAAGAAAGACAGGCTTTGCCAAGCGAAATGATTTTCAAGTCTGTATCTTGGGCAGATGGCTTCTCTGTTCAACACTCGGAGTGAAGGGAATTGTAGGAAAGAGAGGTACGGCATCTGGAGAGACAAAAAACACACTGAAAGGGATGAAGGACACTGGAACTCAAGCCTGTGCCCGTTGTGTACAGGGACCTCACAGAAAAACACGCTCCTGCTGCAGGCCGTACCACACGAGTTTGTGTCTTTGTCTGTGCAGATTTACCACATCCACTGTTTCTTATATGAAGACGGTAACAATAGCTGAAGCCATTGATAGTGTCAGGGGCAAAACGCCCACCTGCTAGTTCTCTTTCTCCGGGCCATTGCCCAGCCGTGGAATGTTGGTTCCTCTGATAAGCCAAATCTGACAATTCGTGCGTCTCTGTGAAGCAGCCTCTGAGGAAACTTCCTAATAAGAGCTGAAGAGGGCAAAAAAGGCTATGACCTGCGAGAACGAAGCATTACCTCGTCGATGAAGAGAACTCCAGGCACCAGCTCGGCAATGCCTTGATCAATGTAGCGGTTCACGACTTTGTTTATTTCCATTCTCAGTTTCTCTGTTATCTCTGTCTTGCGGGGCTTCGCCAGCTGCCCCAGAAGAGAAGCAAAATCGTTTCCTCCCTGCGGTCGGGCGTTTGCCGCATCGAGGTCGTGGAGGGTCACATCCTAGAAAATGAGAACCGGAAAAGAGTCCATTGATCGCGTAGAAAAATCATAGCACAGAGTTGGGGAACTTACTCCCAACTGCATGTAGTAGCTCAGCCTAAAGGGCGTGAAGCGATGAGGTTCCACAGTGTCCAAAAGTCAAAGCAAGAACGGATCGCCTCTTCGGTTCTGCCAGCCCCACTAATTGCGAACGACTGGCACTTCAGGTCAGTTCTTCTACCTGTGACTCTTTTTTTACGCATGGTCTCATGCGTGTTCGCATCAACTGTATAGGCATGTTTCTGCAGACACGTCTGCTCTTCGTTCTACCCTCAAGTCGATTGCGTTTGGTGCTGTGGAGCTTCCCTAGGACGCTAACAGAACTGTACGACAAATGTTCCTGCTGCACAGAGTGGAGCATCTGTGAACTTGCCTGTATAACTTCTTTTTTCTTATGCACATCGCCTCGGGGGATAGGAACAAATTCATCTGCATCGAGATCGAACTCCATTGCAAAGTCATCCGACCTTCCCACGCGCTTGACATTGCCCGTGGATGCTTCTATGTAGATCACATCTCCAACGCGAATTTGCTGTCGCTTTAATCCTGGCAAAAACAACGAGTAGCCACGGCTTCAGCCACAGATTTGGATCATGTGTTTTGGGAGACAACAGTGGGTATCAATATACACGGTGCTTGATTGGTCTGTGGTATATCATATATACATCGGTATGCATGCGTATATCCAGCAGTGTTGTAATATGCATGTCCTGAGAATATGTTGTGCGTTGGAACGAAGAACATATCCGTTGAGAGAAGCCAGACACGGACTCATTTTAGCTCTAAATTAGGGTGGTCGATGGATCTGAGACCTAACAACTAAAGAAAAGATCCGAAAGGAACATAACGGGAAACGAGACGATACACGTCGTTCTCACAGTGGTCTGCTGAAACAACGAAAGTTCTGATCTAAAACCGGAGTCCACAAGTGGCGAGGGGTCGACGAGTAATGTGGGAAGTTCAACTTTTGTCGTGTTGCTACCTCAAAAACAGGCTGAGGCTTCACCTTCATTTATCTGCGGAGCCAGCCGGAGGGTCTTGGAACCCTTCTGTGTCTTTAGAGTGATTTTGATCGGAGACGTGACGCGCTTATCCTTTTCCTCCGTCTCATCATTCAGAACGCTCTCAGAAGGTTCATCGATCTGGATTGATGCAGAAAGGGAGACACACCCGCAGCGTTCGATTCCTTGAATTCGTTCTCCACATATTTCTATTGTTACCCTACTTTCCCGTTTTCCGTTAGTCACTTTTTCTTTTCCGCCCTCCCTCCTGTACTGTTACGTTGTTTGTTTCGTTCTGCCTGTTTCCCATGGGTGCTCCCTGTTCATCCATTTCGTCGACACCGTTTTCCTACGCTTTTGTGAACGCGGTGGCCCACCCATTGGACACTTGCGCGTTTTTCCGCCGACACAATGAACTTGTAGCTGGTCTGACCAGCGACGACAGATCTAAACTAAGCTTCCTCTCTGTTGGTTCACTCGAGGCTTTGGTTGGAAACCGACGAACAACCTCTTTTAACAAAGGAGGGCTGTTCAATCTCTCTTCAAAAGACAACAGCGATGTTTGCTTTGGGTGTGGTGAGTGCGAAAGCGCCTACCATTTCCATAACCTGTCCTTCGTACACTTCCTTCATCTCCTTGATTTTGATGCCAATAGCTCGTCGAAAGTTTTCCATGAGAATTTCCGTTTTCTTCACTTCGGTAGAGTAAACCTCAGAGGCAACCATCGGGCAGAAGGGAACTTTGGGTCCGAGCTCTTGTGCGATTGCCATAGCAATAGCTGTTTTGCCTGTTCCCGGCGGACCTGGCCGTTGAATCAGTGTGCCACATAATGAAGATCACTCAGATAAACCTGCTTTGAGTTTATCATCCTTCTTTCGGGTTGATGTATCTAGTCCCGGACCTGCCCTGTTTCCTTTCACTTTTCTGTGAAACTTTTTATTCGTGTTTCTCTCTAAATTTACGGAGGGATGGAAAACACACCACGTCCTAGATATTTCTTTTCGGCCTTCTGCTTTCGTCACTTTCTCCGGGTTTCTTCTCTCTTCCTCTAGCCAATGGCAGGGAAAGACGAATACAAAAATCCCTGTCTCGTATGATGGTTTGTTGTTTCTTGGATACGCCACACTGTCCCTCCTACGCAGCCTCACCAGCTAAAAGAAGTGCCTTGCCGGCCATTCGCTTGCACCTGATAAGCTCGACCACATAGCCGGCCGCCTCTCTCGCCTTCTCCTGCCCAACCATGCCCATGAATATTTCTTTGGCAGAACCGTCTTCATTCAATCCAAGGCCCTTGATGTGGCTGTGTGACGCCACCCGGTGGGCGTGCTTAGTCGACGTCACCTCTTCGATCCTCATTGTGCTTTTTTCTAACACACTTGCCAGTGCGTTTGCTAGACTGACAAGGAAAGTCGCCTTTCACAGCTTCTCTTGGAGGATACAGGAACTAAGGCGGTTTCTTGGCTAAACATAAAAGTTGTGTGTGAACTAAAAGAATTGGCCCAAGCCTTTAAAACCAGGTTGGGCTTTCAGGTACTATATGCTGATGTAAGCGAAGACAGGTACTGCCTGACAGGTCCTGAATGATCCAACAAGGAAAGTCCTGGGCCGTTGCTCACGCATTCGATGCGATGAGGCTACTTAAAACAGAAACAGACAGGGCATGCTGAAGCAATCTTAGAATGCATTGTAACAAAGTGGTGTTGTGAAGCGTCAAACGGGACGGCAGGACTTGCTTTAGACAAAAACAGGGGTCTGGAATGGAGTAAAAGTAAGAAGGACGAATCTTCGAAAGAAAGCCCTGTTTTGGGGAGTTGGCCAACCCGGACACCGGCAGAATCCCACCGCAACCGTGACTGAATGACAAGAGTCTATTTTTGGCTT